>NC_057418.1:2077490-2181684 GCF_019320065.1 Cervus canadensis
CTACTTGTAATACCAGCAGTATTTGAATAGTAGATTTGACTCTGCTATATAATTTTCTCACTTATTTCCTTTTTTTTCCCCCACTTTTTTTTCACTTATTTCCTTCTTATCATTCTTCTCAACTTTTTTTCTGGTTTCTTCTCCTCCACACACCACCTACTCCCCCTGCACCTCACCTCCCCGCCACACACACACATACCTTTTAATGTTTCTTGGTTCTGCTTCTTTCTTTGTCTACACTCACACCCACTTGATCTTACACAGTCTCACATCTGTCTTTAAGTCTCATCTGTATGCTGATGATTCTTCAATGTGTATCTCTAGCCAAATAATTCTCCTGCACTCCAAATATCTACTTAAGATCTCCACTTGGATGTCCAAAAGATGTCTCAAAATTAACACGTTTACAGTGAAATTCTGATCTTCCCAACCCAAACCTAATCTATCTGTTGCTCATTCTTCTAAGAAAAATCCCCTCATGCTTTAGGCAGGGTGAGGAGAAAAGTAACCATTTTGAAATACATCCAGATCACTCACTTCTCCTTTAAAGAGGCCTGAGCTAAGAAAATCTACTTTGCTACAGCCTAGCCAACTTGGGTTGTACAGAGTCTAACTGATGTGGGAAGGGAATTACCAACCTCCAGTCCCGGATGACCATTCTATCTCACTAAAGAGATGTGAGGAAAAAAGCTGAGAAGCAAGATCAGTAAAAGACTGAGACTTAATTATAGGATTATAGAATGCTTCAGCTCCCCTACACTTCACCAACTATATCAAGGAGAATAATATATGATAGCAGGAGATTACAATGGAAAGAATGGCATTTATGATCCTATTTAAGTAGGGGTCTCTAGAGAAAGACAACGGGGAAATAATAAACTAGAACACTACATAGAATGTTAGTTTCTGACACCTACAGGTACAGCAACCAATGAACACAGCTTAATTCCTATTTTAAAAGCTCACACTAAGGACCTATTACCTCAATTTCTTTTATCCTATACATCATGCCTAGCTTTCAACAAGAAATTACAAGGTATGTTAAAAGGCAAACAACAGTCTGCAGATACAAAGCAAGCATCAATACTAGACTCAGATATGGAAGAGATTTTGGAATTATCAGATTGGCAATTTAAATATGATTAATATACTAAGGGCTCTAATGGAAGAAAATGCAAGAAAAGACGGCTAATATAAGCAAAGAGATGGAAACTCTTTGAAATAACCACAAAGAAATGCTAGAAATTAAAAACATAGGAAAAGAATTAAAGAATAACTTTGATGTGTTCATTAATAAACTATATATGGCTAAGAAAAGAATCAGTGAGTCTGAAGATTTGTCCATAGAAACTTCCCAAACTGAAAAGAAAAAGAATGAAAAAAACAACTGAGAATTTTGAAGACCAATAGGACAATTCCAAAGGTGTAATACACACATTAGAGGAATGCTAGAAGGAAAAAAGGAGAGAAAAGAAAAGATGCAATCATGATGTTATAATGGCTGAGAATTTTCCAAAATTAATGAAGTTAGCAAACAAAAAAGTTGACACCTAAACATAATATTCAGACTACAGAAAATCAAAGAAAAGAGAAAACTTAAAAGAAGCCAGAAGGGGAAAAAAACACAAACAAACAAACCATTTTACCTTTGGATGAAAGAAGCTAAGAACTACATTGGACTTCTCTTCAGAAACCATGAAAGCAGAAAGATAGTAAACAGCATATTAAATACTGAAAGAGGAAAAAAATACCAGCCTAGAATTTTGTAGGTGGAAAAATTACCCTTCAAAAGTCAGGGGTGGAAGACGATGCCGTCTCAAAATATCTCTTTGGTTTAAGGATTAGTTTGAGCTAAATGTACTTCAAAAGTAGCAGATACAAGAACATACTAATCTCCCCTTTCTTCCTAAAAACAGGAGATAAAGACTCCATGTTAAAGATGTCCTCCATACCAGAAGAAAGAAAACATTTTAACAGGGAGTCAAAGCCAAGATAATTCCGGACAAACAGAACTTGTCAAAAGAATTGTATCTTAAAAAAAAAAAAGAATTGTATCTTCCTTTAGCCTCTCCTCATAGTTTACTTTTCCACAAAAGTCTGTTATTCAACCCAATTTAAAAGCTGCAGGTTTCAACATTTCTTTGGGTCTTCATTTTCTTATGAGGGCTCCCACATCAAACTTATGCAAATTTGTATGTTTTTCTCCTGTTAATCTAAGATCAGTTTAATTCTCAGGTCCAGCCAAGCACTCTAAGAGGGTAAAGCTGAAATTTTACCTTCCCTACGAAAGTGAGGGAGAGATAAAGACTTTCTCAGACAAACAAAAATGATAAACTATGTCAACAGCAGACTTGACTTGCAAGGAATATAAAAGAAGTTCTTCAGAGAAAAGAAAATCACATGTTAGAAACTCAGATCTACATGAAGAGAGAAGAGCATTAGAGAAGAATAAATGAAAGCAAAGAGAATATTTCTTATTTTTAAACTTTTTCTTATTTTTAATTGATAGAACAGATAACAGTTTGTTCAAAATAAAAACTGCAACAACATATTGGATAATTACAGCACATTGATGATGCAATAAATGACAGCACTGTATAAAGGGACAAGGAAGAGTAAGTGGGCATACCCTGTTACGCATTACCTGAACTCATCATGAAGTGGCATAGTGGTAGTTGAAAGTAGACTTAGATTATACATGCACATTTCAAACTCTAAGGTAATGACTAAAAATATTTTTGAAGTAAAGCTGATATGCTGAGGAAGAAAGAAAATGGAATCATGTAAAAGGCTCAGTTAAAACTACAGCAGGTAGAAAAAGAGTGGAATAACATATCTAGGTTTTTTGGATGGGGCCAAAGATAGATACTAGGAAAGATGTGACCACAACATCAGTCTTTAAGGATGGGGAGAAATTACAAGCCAAGATAGGATATGAGAAGGAACATCCTAAGAAAACCACAATTATAGATAAGGAAGCAGACTAAAAGGATATGATCAGTGATCAACGTGTAGTTCAGTCTCAGGATTCTCAATGAGAGAAGGGAGTTTGGAGAACAAACCTGTTAAAAGTAAGACTATGTCTGAAGATGGATCTGTCCCTGGAATATTTGAGATTAATAATGACCAAATTAAATAGAATTCTGGCAGATTAATTCAACAGTATGTTTGGAAGAGAAGCTGAAATTGAGCATTTGTCTATCTCTACTAAGTGCCATGAAGCCCACAGATAATCACTATATTGACAACTCACTCCATCTAACTGCTGTTGCATTAACTTCAAATGTTACATATTTCACCATTTTGTTAGATAACACATTAAAACAAAATCCTTGTTATTGTTTACAATATTCTCTTTACTCTTGCATGTTTTAAGTTCTCCACTGTTGTTCAGTCACTAAGTCGTGTCCAACTCTTTGTGGCCCCGTGGACTGCAGCACAACAAGCTTCCCTGTCCTTCACTGTTTCCTGGAGTTGGCTCAACTTCACGTCCATTGTGTCAGTGATGCCATCCAAGCACCTCACCATGAAGTGATGGGATCAGATGCCATGATCTTCGTTTTTTGAATGTTGAGTTTTGAGCCAGATTTTTCACTCTCCTCTTTCACTTTCATCAAGAGACTATTTAGATCCTCTTCACTTTCTGCCATTTCTGCCACGTTCTGTGTATTTGAGGTTATTAATATTTCTCTTGACAATCTTGATTCTACATTGCACTTCATCCAGCCCAGCAATTCACCTGATGTACTCTGCATATGTTAAATAGGCAGGGTGACAGTATACAGCCTTGACGTACTCCTTTCCTGATTTAGATCAAGTCTGTGGTTCCATGCTCAGTTCTAACTGTTGCTTCTTGACCTGCATACAGATTTCACAGGAGGCAGGTCAGGTGGTCTGGTATTCCCATCTCTTTCAGAATTTCCCACAGTTTGTTGTGATCTACACAGTTAAAGGCTTTGGCATAATCAATAACGCAGAAGTAGATGTTTTTATGGAATTCCCTTGCTTTTTCTATGATCCAGCAGATGTTGGCAATTTGATCTCTGGTTCTTCTGCCTTTTTTAAATCCAGCTTGTACATCTGGAAATTCTCAGTTCATGTATTGCTGAAGCCTAACTCAAAGGATTTTGAGCATTATCTTGGTAGCATGTGAAATGAGTGCAATTGTACAGTAGCTTGAACATACTTTGGCATTGTCCTTCTTTGGGATTGGAATAAAAACTGACCTTTTTCAATCCTGTGCCTATTGCTGAGTTTTCCAAATTTGCTGACATATTGAATGCAACACTTTAACAGCATCATCTTTTAGGATTTTAAAAGTTCTCCATAGCCAAAAGTTAAAATAAAAACATATTTTTAAAAGTTTCCTAGAATTTGGATATGGCATACTTAAGTTTTCAAACTGACATACTTTCAAGACAAATTTTATTATATCTAAGTATGTGTCCAAGAGAAAGATAAATCAACATTTCTGCTGTTTTTCTTACAAAATAGATGGTTATATGCTGTTGCAAAATATTTTTTTAAAAATAAGAGGGGAGATATCACATTACAATCTTTATAAACTTTAGACTACCACTGCTTACATTTGGTATATATAATTCTAGTGTGTGTGTGTGTGTGTGTATGTATTACACATCTTTAAACAAGTATTTTTAACTTATAACTGGAAAAAGTTAATACTCTCTGTCACCACCAAAAATGAAAATGGTTACAGTGAGGGAGCTAAACTAAAAATTTTCCCAGAAAATTATCTTCACAAAAAACTGATTAAGAGATAACAAAGCACCAACCCAGAGCATGTGAGGCATTCCTGAAAGTGTTTATTACAAATTTTCCAGTTTCATATTAATCTGAAGTAGAAAGAATATATATTCACACAACCTTAACACTTTCCAAATTTTCTTCCTGGGTAAACATGAATTATTGGGTACATTTCTGGTTCTCCAAAGGGAGCTATTAAGAAAAAAATGTCCATTCCATTTTCTCTAAAAAAGGTAGCATTGGTTTCCTCCCTCTGCTTCTGAGTCATTTCATTAAATTCTGTCTTTCTGCCTATTCTTTTCAGGGAAAGTCCCTTTTACAGTTCGGGCTAATGTTAATCATAATGTGATGCTTTTCTGCATTTCCCACTGCAACAACTCTTTCACCTAAGTACTAATTTGGGGGAACCCACTAAAAATTATCTTTAAAGAGAAAATAAAGGTATATATTTAAGCTTGATTAATGTTAGGCAATACATGCATCCTTGGACTGGAATACTCTTGGTCTCAACTCAGCATTAAACAGCCAGTCGTTTGCAATTAGACCTGAATTAGCAGTACACAGTTAGAAATCTACTGAGACAATCTTATTCAAGTCTGGAAGGCAAGATGGTTGTTTCTACATATTTTTATCTTAATAAATTTTGTAAATTTTAGCCTGCAATTTTTCTCAATTTTTAGTTTCTCCTATATTATTATGGTTAAATAGCTCATGTATTTTTGGGAAATTTTCACTTTCTAAGTTTGATTTTGTTGTTGTTGTCATTTACTTTAAGACTATACTTATATTTCTCTAAAGTCTTTTCATAAATTTTGTTTCCAACTCTCATTTATTCAGTGAATTGGTTACATTTTTGCATCACATCCTACTCTTTATTATGCAATGATTATTAGATGTGCTAATAATCTCTGAGCTTGCCTCATTCTAGACATTTAAATTAAAATTTGATTTATCGTTCATCTATTTGATCTCAATTTCCTTTATATTCTGTGACTTAATTTTTTCCCACTTATTCAGTTTCATTTCAACTTAAGAGAAGCTATACAAAGAATTTTCATTCTGTTGGGTGTCTATCTGTAATACTACTCTGTCTTTTACATTTTCATTTAGCTCATAAAAGCTAAGAAAAGTGAAGAGCCATTTTCTTATATTTAATGATGCAATTAACATATTTTCTTCATTTGATATGTCAATTGCCTGGCCTGTTGTAGCTAGTTATTTAATCAAACACTGAACTAGCTGTTGTCATGAAGGTATTTTGTAGATGTGGTTGTCATCCAAATCACTTGACTTTAAGTAAAGGTTGTTGCTCTAGATATATGGATGAGCCTCATTCAATCAGCCGAAAGTCTAAAAAGCAAAAACAAAGGTTTCCCAGAGAAGAAACTCTGCCTCAAGAATGCAGCATAAACTTCTGCCCATGTTTCCAGCTTGCCAGCCTGTTTGATTGACATAGAACTTATTAGCCACTGCCCTCCACCCCGTAATTATATTAGCCAAGACCTTAAAATTAAATATTTAACTAATATATAACTATGCATATATAATACAATTATATATAAAATTGTATACTGTTTCTCTGGAGAACCCTAACTGGTAAAATGTTAATTATTGGTAGTTTAGGAATAAATAAACATGTATATACATATCCACACACACAAATGCAGTAAAAACTGTACTTTCCTCTGCTTGCTGTTTGATGTTTATATTAGTAGTAAGATTTCTGCCTAAAGGAAGAAAATGAAATGGAAGCTGGCTAGAGTGTTCATGGGCTTCAGAGATCATGTTATGTCACAATATTTTCATGGACACACCAGGAAAAACATCACTAATAAAAACTGAACTTGTTATATGACTATGTGTGCATACTAAATCACTTCAGTCATGTCCAACTCTTTGAGAACCTATGGACTGTAGCCCACCAGACTACTCTATCCATGGGATTTCCCAGGCAAGAATACTGGAGTGGGTGGCCATGCCCTCCTCCAGGGGATCTCCCTCACCCAGGGATTGAACCCATGCTTCTTGAAGCTACTGTATTGCAGGCAGATTCTTTACTGCTGAGCCACCTGGGAAGCCTGTATTGTGTCTATAAAAGGAGAATGAATAGTCACTTCACGGCACCAAACTCAGTATCATTTATAGTTATATAACTGATATATAACTGACACTAACTTTGGTGCCATGAAGTGAATATTCATTCTCCTTAGCTATTAAGTTCATAAATATGTCATTGCAACCAATCAAATCTGGATATGGTAGGTGAGAAACTCCTCTTCTACCTAAACAGGATCTTTGTACTGTACAATATACATAGACAGAAACAATTATTTTAGTGGCTTCATTCAATAAAGTATTTAATTTATTGAATAATAATCATTTACTTTATCAGGGCCTTCCTGGTAGCTCAACGGTAAAGAATCTGCCTGCCAATGCAAGAGATGCAGGAGATAGGGGTTCGATCCCTGGGTTGGGAAGATCCACTGAAGAAGGAAATGACAACCCACTCCAGTATTCTGGCCTGGTAAATCTCATGGACAGAGGAGCCTGGCGAGCTACAGTCCATGGGTTTGAAAAAGAGTTGGACACAACATAGCAATGAAATAACTTTATCTCCAGCATTGAGAAGATAAATACATAAGAAATTGACTAAGAAAGTTTCAAAAGTTACTAAAAATTGTGTTGTGTTAAAAATATTAAGTTTATAAATTACACTTAGCATTTAGCAGTATTAGCAACCAATCCTTTCAGAGTAGTATTAGATCCAGGAAAAACTCTGGGCTAGGACCAATTTAAGTAAGTAGTGAGGCTTATGGGTAAAATATATTGTTTTTCAACACTTTCTTCCCTCCAATGCATCACAGGGGTAAAAAGGAGGAAAAGAATGAAAAAAGACAAGTTTCAATGAATCTAAAAGATGTCTGCAATTCTTGAACTAGACAAAGATTGAACTCAGATGGAATAATGGTCAATGATTTTGTAGAACAGAAAAAGGAAAGCCTATGAACCTAAGGTTTTTCCAGTAGTCATGAATGGATGTAGGAATTGGACTATAAAGAAAGCTGAGCGCTGAAGAATTGATGCTTTTGAACTGTGGTGTTGGAGAAGACTCTTGAGAGTCCCTTGGTCTGCAAGGAGATCAAACCAGTCCATCCTAACAGAAATCAGTCCTGAATATTCATTGGAAGGATTGATGCTGAAGCCGAAACTCCAATACTTTGGCCATCTGATGCGAAGAACTAACTCATTTGAAAAGACCCTGATGATGGGATTAAGATTAAGGGCGGGAGAAGAAGGGGACCCCAGAGGATTAGATGGTTGGATGGCATCACTGACTCAATGGACATGAGTTTGAGTAAATTACAGGCACTGGTGATGGACAGGGAGGCCTGGCAGCGCCTCAGTCCATGGGGTCGCAGAGTCGGACAGTGAGCGACTGAACTGAATTGATGTACCTAAGGAGTAGACTCCAATGAAAAGTCAGCCTTTTGTGTCCCAGATGACAATCAAAAGGCTTTTGAGTTGACGGCATAAGGCCCCTCTGAAGGTGGAGAAGGTAGAGGACAAAACAAGGGGATTATGTGAAAATTTGAAGCATGATTAAATCCAGATTTTCAGTTCTAATTTGGGGAAGATGGCTGACAACCCCTCCAACCTCTCTCACTGCAGGAAAACAATACAGGGTCCCAGAACCTGGAAAGTCAGCATAGGTGAGCAGAGAAGTGTGAAACTGAAAGCAAAAAAGGGAAGTCAAATATATGAGGGAACAGTGAAACCCTCAGCAACTTCCCCACTCAGTTACAATAGTTTCATAACCCCCACACGGTATCAAGAACATTGCTTTCAGATGAAACTGATCAAGTCCTGGAGGAAAGACTCACAGGATCTGAATTTAGGGAATTCTTCAATGAAAAAGCCAAAAAAATGTAACCTTAAATTCAAAGCAAAGAGCTTGTATATAAACAATACCTCACCTGTAAATTAAAAATTTGTCTCACATGAAAATAGGAACAAATGGCAAATAATGACTAAGCATTTCAGAAAAGCATTTAACAAGAATGACAGACTAAAACTATAAAAAGACTAGAAGAGGCAGATAAAATGCAAGGAAAATCAGAAAACTTTCAGTTCAGTTCAGTCACTCAGTCGTGTCTGACTCTTTATGACCCCATGAATCGCAGCACGCCAGGCCTCCCTGTCCATCACTAACTCCCAGAGTTTACTCAAACTCATGTCCATCGAGTCGGTGATGCCGTCCAGCCATCTCACCCTCTGTCATCCCCTTCTCCTCCTGCCCATAATCCCTCCCAACATCAGGGTCTTTTCAAATGAGTCAGCTCTTCACATCAGGTGGCCAAAGTACTGGAGTTTCAGCTTCAAAATCAGTCCTCCAATGAACACCCAGGACTGATCTCCTTTAGGATGGACTGGTTGGATCTCTTTGAAGTCCAAGGGACTCTCAAGAGTCTTCTCCAACACCACAGTTCAAAAGCATCAATTCTTCGGCACTCAGCTTTCTTCACAGTCCAACTCTCACATCCATACATGACCACTGGAAAAAACCATAGCCTTGACTAGACGGACCTTTGATGACAAAGTAATGTCTCTGCTTTTTAATATGCTATCTAGGTTGGTCATAACTTTCCTTCCAAGGAGTAAGCGTCTTTTAATTTCATGGCTTCAATCACCATCTGCAGTGATTTTCGAGCCCCCCAAAATAAAGTCAGCCACTGTTTCCACTGTTTCCCCATCTATTTGCTGTTAAGTGATGGGACCAGATGCCATGATCTTAGTTTTCTGAATGTTGAGCTTTAAGCCAACCTTTTCACTCTCTTCTCTCACTTTCATCAAGAAGCTCTTTAGTTCTTCACTTCCTGCCATAAGGATGGTGTCATCTGCATATCTGAAGTTATTGATATTTCTCCTGGCAATCTTGATTCCAGCTTGTGCTTCCCCCAGCCCAGCGTTTCTCATGATGTACTCTGCATATAAGTTAAGTAAGCAGAGTGACAATATACAGCCTTAACGTACTCCTTTTCCTATTTGGAACCAGGCTGTTGTTCCATGTCCAATTCTAACTGGTGCTTCCTGACATGCATACAGGTTTCTCAAGAGGCAGGTCAGGTGGTCTGGTATTCCCATCTCTTTCAGGATTTTCCACAGTTTGTTGTGATCCACACAGTCAAAGGCTTTGACATAATCAATAAAGCAGAAATAGATGTTTTCCTGGAATTCTCTTGCTTTTTTGATGATCCAGCAGATGTTGGCAATTTGATCTCTGGTTCCTCTGCCTTTTCTAAAACCAACTTGAGCATCTGGAAATTCATGGTTCACGTATTGCTGAAGCCTGGCTTGGAGAATATTAAGCATTACTTTACTAGTGTGTGAGATGAGTGCAATTGTGCAGTAGTTTGAGCATTCTTTGGCATTGCCTCTCTTTGGGATTGGAATGAAAACTGACCTTTTCCAGTCCTGTGGCCACTGCTGAGTTTTCCAAATTTGCTGGCATATTGAGTGCAGCACTTTCACAGCATCATCTTTTAGGATTTGAAATAGCTCAATTGGAATTCCATCTCCTCCACCAGCTTTGTTCGTGCTAATGCTTTCTAAGGCCCACTTGACTTCACATTCCAGGATGTCTGGCTCTAGGTGAGTGATCACATCATCGTGATTATCTGGGTCATGAAGATCTTTTTTGTACAGTTCTTCTGTGTATTCTTGCCACCTCTTCTTAATATCTCCTGCTTCTGTTAGTGGAGTGAAGTTGCTCAGTCGTGTCCAACTCTTTGCGACCCCATGGACTGTAGCCTACCCAGGCTCCTCCCTCCATGGGATTTTCCAGGCAAGAGTACTGGAGTGGGTTGCCATTCCTTCTCCAGGGGATCTTCCTGGCCCAGGGATTGAACTGAGGTCTCCCACATTGCAGGCAGACACTTTACCATCTGAGCCACCAGGGAAGTTCCCTGCTTCTGTTAGGTCCCTACCATTTCTGTTCTTTATCGAGCCCATCTTTCATGAAATGTTCCCTTGGTATCTCTAATTTTCTTTAAGAGATCTCTAGTCTTTCCCAATCTGTTGTTTTCCTCTATCTCTTTGCATTGATAGCTAAGGAAGGCTTTCTTATCTCTCCTGGTTATTCTTTGGAAATCTGCATTCAAATGGGAATATCTTTCCTTTTCTCCTTTGCTTTTCACTTCTCTTCTTTTCACAGCTATTTGTAAGGCCTCCTCAGACAGCCATTTTGCTTTTTTGCATTTCTTTTCCATGGGGATGGTCATGGCAAAAAACTTTAAGAAATAGTATATTCTCAGTGAGAGAAGATATTGCATCCTTAATACAAGAATATGGTCACAGTTAAAAAATGAAGTAAGAAATAACTCTTAGAAATTAAAAATATGATAGCTGAGATTAAAAATTCATTAAAACAGTTGGAAATGTAGTTAAGAAATTTTCCCTGAAGGTAAACCAAAGACAAAAAACATAAAGAAAAGAGTTCTACATCGGTATGGGAGCTTCAACATGAGATTAGAAGTTACAGAATGAAAAAAGAAACACAATAGTTGAAAGGCAATTACCAGAGAATTTATCCTAGAAATGAAGCACCTGAATTTCCAACTTGAAAACGTCCCTCACGGTGGAAGAATAGATCTACCACAAAGCCCATTACTGTGCTGTTTCTGAATACTATGGATAATCTCTCAAAGGCAAAACTGGAAGGTAGATTATAAGGGAGCAAAGATTTTAAAATTCTGAGAAGTTGTTTTCAACTGGGAATCCTAGAAATAATCAAACTGTCCATCTTATTTGAGTGTAAAATAAAGATCTTTTCAAACAAGCAGGTCTTGTAATCAACTAATTAATATCCTCTGCACCTTCCTTAGGAAACAAGTAGGGTATGGGCTTCATTCACAAAACTAAAGGAAACCAGAAAAGAATGTTCTTTGAGTTCAGAAATTGCTGGTAAACACAGAAGCAATTCAAAGATAACCACCAGGATCATGTTAAGTCAAAGTTCCAATATAACACTGTTATGGACTAAATGTTTGTGTCCCCCAGTATTCATATGTCGAAACTGACTCCCAATGTAGGGATACAGAAGGTGGCACCTTTGGGAGGTGATTAGGATTAAACAGTCATAAGTATAGATAAAATCATGGAGCCCTCGTAAATGAGATTAGACCCCTTATAAAAGACACCAGAGGGGTTTCCTAGGTGGTGCAGTGATAAAGAACCCACCTTCAATGCAGGAGATGCAGGAGATCTAGGTTCAATCCCTGGGTAGGGAAGATCCCCTGGAGGAGGAAATGGCAACCCACTCCAGTATCCTTGCCTAGAAAATACCGTGGACAGAGGAGTCTGGCAGGCTGCAGTCCATGGGGTCGCAAAGAGACATAACCAAGCAACTGAAGCTGAAAGTCACCAGAGGGAGACTTCCACAGGGGTCCACTGGTTAAGACTCTGCACTCCACTGTAAGGGGCATGGATTTGATCCCTGGTGGGGAAAGTTCCACATGCCATGCGGTGCAGACAAAAAGAAAATAAAAGAAATGTCACCAGAGAGTTTCCTTTCCCACTCTGCTCTCTGTGAGGATACTGTCAGTCTGCAACCTGCAAGAGTTTCCTCATCAGAATTCAACTGTGCTGGCAACCTAATCTCAGAATTCCAGCCTCCAGAACTGTAAGAAACAAATTCCTGTTGCTTATAAGTCATACAGTTTACAGTATTTTTTAATTATAGCATCCCAACCTTAAGCCAGTGTCATCTTTCAGGATTTGAAATAGCTCAACTTGTATTCCATCACCTCCACTAGCTTTGTTCATAGTGATGCTTCCTAAGGCCCATTTGACTTCACATTCCAGGATGTCTGGCTCTAGGTGAGTGATCACACCATCATGATTATCTGGGTCGTGAAGATCTTTTTTGTACAGTTCTTCTGTGTATTCTTGCCACCTCTTCTTAATATCTTCTGCTTCTGTTAGTTCCTTGCCATTTCTGTCCTTTATTGTGCCCATCTTTGCATGAAATGTTCCCTTGGTATCTCTAATTTTCTTTGAGATATCTAGTCTTTCCCATTCTATTGTTTTCCTCTATTTCTTTGCATTGATCACTGAGGAAGGCTTTCTTATCTTTCCTTGCTATTCTTTGGAACTCTGCATTCAGATAGATATATCTTTCCTTTTCACCTTTGCTTTTCACTTCCCCTCTTTTCACAGCTATTTGTAAGGCCTCCTCAAACAGCCATTTTGCTTTTTTGCATTTTTTTTTTCTTGGGGATGGTCTTGATTCCAGTCTCCTGTACACTGTCACGAACCTCCATTCATAGGTCATCAGGCACTCTGTCTATCAGATCTAGTCCCTTAAATCTATTTCTCACTTCCACTGTATAGTCATAAGGGATTTGATTTAGGTCATACTCGAATGGTCTAGTGGCTTTATCCACTTTCTCCAATTTTAGTCTGAATTTGGCAATAAGGAGTTCATGATCTGAGCCACAGTCAACTCCCAGTATTGTTTTTGCTGACTGTATAGAGCTTCTCCATCTTTGGCTGCAAAGAATATAATCAGTCTGATTTCGGTGTCGACCATCTGGTGATGTCCATACGTAGAGTCTTCTCTTGTGTTGTTGGAAGAGGATGTTTGCTCTGACCAGTGCTACATTCAATAAGCCAGCAAATTTGGAAAACTCAGCAGTGGCCACAGGACTGGAAAAGGTCAGTTTTCATTCCAATCCCAAAGAGAGGCAATGCCAAAGAATGCTCAAACTACCGCACAATTGCACTCATCTCACACACTAGTAAAGTAATGCTTAATATTCTCCAAGCCAGGCTTCAGCAATATGTGAACCAGGAATTTCCAGATGTTCCAGCTGGTTTTAGAAAAGGCAGAGAAACCAGAGATCAAATTGCCAACATCTGCTGGATCATCAAAAAAGCAAGAGAATTCCAGGAAAACATCTATTTCTGCTTTATTGATTATGTCAAAGCCTTTGACTGTGTGGATCACAACAAACTGTGGAAAATCCTGAAAGAGATGGGAATACCAGACCACCTGACCTGCCTCTTGAGAAACCTGTATGCATGTCAGGAAGCACCAGTTAGAATTGGACATGGAACAACAGCCTGGTTCCAAATAGGAAAAGGAGTACGTTAAGGCTGTATATTGTCACCCTGCTTACTTAACTTATATGCAGAGTACATCATGAGAAACGCTGGGCTGGGGGAAGCACAAGCTGGAATCAAGATTGCCAGGAGAAATATCAATACCTCAGATATGCAGATGACACCATCCTTATGGCAGAAAGTGAAGAAGAACTAAAGAGCCTCTTGGTGAAAGTGAGAGAAGAGAGTGAAAAAGTTGGCTTAAAGCTCAACATTCAGAAAACTAAGATCATGGCATCTGGTCCCATCACTTAACAGCAAATAGATGGGGAAACAGTGGAAACAGTGGCTGACTTTATTTTGGGGGGCTCGAAAATCACTGCAGATGGTGATTGAAGCCATGAAATTAAAAGACGCTTACTCCTTGGAAGGAAAGTTATGACCAACCTAGATAGCATATTAAAAAGCAGAGACATTACTTTGTCAACAAAGGTCCGTCTAGTCAAGGCTATGGTTTTTCCAGTGGTCATGTATGGATGTGAGAGTTGGACTGTGAAGAAAGCTGAGTGCCAAAGAATTGATGCTTTTGAACTGTGGTGTTGGAGAAGACTCCTGAGAGTCCCTTGGACTTCAAGGAGAACCAACCAGTCCATCCCAAAGAAGATCAGTCCTGGGTGTTCATTGGAAGGACTGATGCTGAAGCTGAAACTCCAGCACTTTGGCCACCTGATGCGAAGTGCTGACTCATTTGAAAAGACCCTGATGCTGGGAAAGATTGAGGGCAGGAGGAGAAGGGGACAACAGAGGATGAGATGGCTGGATGGCATCACCGACTCAATGGACATGGGTTTAGGTGGACTCTGGGAGTTGGTGATGGACAGGGAGGCCCTGCGTGCTGCGGTTCATGCGGTCTCAAAGAGTTGGATACGACTGAGTGACTGAACTGAACTGAACTTAAGCCAAGCACCTATGCATTAGTTCTAGAGATCCACAGATACAGATTGGAGCATGAGGTCAGAGAGTTCCAGGAGGAATATTTTAGGATAAAAAATAAAAGAAGATGTAGATCTCTTGACGGTTTGGGCTCTGGAATATTGTAGAGAATAGTTTTTGTTTCTGTTTTTTTAAAAAAGATGTTGGAACATACAAGTCTTAGGAGAGGACTGAAGAAAACTAAGCAATGAAATAATAAGGTCATTATTACAGAAAAGTAAAGTTATACAGAAGTGAAATTATGGTCGTTATCTACCACCTGATTCAGCGATGAATTGTCACAGAAATGAAACTACTTAACCATGACTTATCATAAAATGAAAGAAAGGAGAAAGAGAAGAGAAAGTAGGAGTATAAGACCATTAAATCTTCACATCACAAGTGAATGTCAGAAGTTTATGTCTAAAATTGATCACATGAGAAATAGCAATATCATATATTATTTGGAAATGTGAATGGCAATACAAGAAAGCAGGAGCAAAGTATTTAAAGGAGTTACTTCAGAGTAGCAGAATGTAGGGGAAATTTGGGAATGATCAAGAACATGGGTTTTCTGATAACTTTGTGTTTTTTACCACTATTTAATATTTCTGACTTTGATAAAAATGGAATTTTTTTAAATTAATGAGAGAAAGAGTCTCAGAATACTAAAAGATTGATGCAATTTTTTCTTCATCTGTCATCTATTATACAATATTCAGATACTTCATTTCTGATAACACCATTTTGTTTGTATGATTTCAGCCCTCTGTTCATAAATGAACTAATATATCATATATTTAAGTGGAAACCTTTCCCCAAATTTTGAAAGGCACTGTTTTTCTCCTAAAGCAAAATGCAACTTTCCAACTTGTAAAATTTCCATTAGTAAAGAAACAACTATCAATCGATACATCAAAACATAACTTCATTAAAAAGTTTTAATGATCAAGATTTCTAGTTTTTTGAAGCAATTTTAAATGGCTGCCTCCATTTTTCACTTGCAAATATTATTCATTCCATCTGTTATACTAGTATGAATTTTATCTTCCCGTTAAAGGCACAAACTGATTTTGCTATGTGGTTAGAAACCTGTGGTTAGAGGTCTTTGGTGGTTATTTATACCTCTTTCCAAAGAGATTTAGCTTTTTAAAAAATCATTAAATGTATGGTAAGAGTTAGAGAGGTTTGCCCTATGATGGAAATACAACCAAGAATTTCCAGAAACAAATATTTCATTTAAACACTTTCAGCTACTTCTTTTTTTAGTGAAGTCTAAATTTTCTCATTAATAATGTTAAAAACTAGCACTAGGAGTAGACTATCTTACATTTCTTCTTTTCTCTATTTACTTGCTATGTTCTCTTTTCAACAAACAATAATTTCATAGCTTCCTATAGTTCTCAATATTTTTCATCTTCCTTTTTGCTCTAAGGTTTCTCTAAAGTTCCCTGTTCCTAACTCATATCTATTCTTTTTCTTGTCACTTCAGAAGAGCAGGATTCAAGAGGAGTTTGAACTATGCCGGACACTCAAAGCCATTGAAAGACAGCTTAGCAGACCATGTGCCCGTGACTTCAAGGCAAGTTTAACTCTTCAGTATAAAAAAAGAATAATGTAACACAAGACCACAGTTGATTAAAAAGCAGTCTAAAGAATTATGTATAAAAAGAAACAGAATTACAGATGTAGAAAACAAACTTACTAAGGGGTAAGATGGAGGAGGGATAAATTGGAAGATCAAGATTGACATACACACCCAACTAGACATAAAATAGAAAGCTAATCAGGTCCTGCCGGGTGTACAAGGACCTCTACTCAATCCTCTGCGATAGGAAACAGTCTCAAAGAGAGTGGATGTATGTATAACTGATTCACTTTGCTTTATACCTGAAACTAACACAACATTATAAATCAACTGTACTCGAATAAAATTTTAAAAAGTATATTGAAAATAAAATTTAAAAGTCTACATTTTATCTTTAGAAGAAAAATGCCTATAATAACAATTTTTAAAATTGGACTTTTTTGTGTTGAACACCCAGCATCCATTTTCAGGAAATATGCAGCAGTCAGTATACAGGTAAAGCAGTCTCATACAGAATCCTGAAATTTCTGTACAATAAGAGCTAATGCTTAAAATAATCCCTAAAAATCAAAGATCCAAAATAATTAAAATCAAAATCCAATTTTAATATTACTAAATAATAGAAATTTATTAAAACCTTTTGGGAAGGATTTTATTTCACCCAAAGGCAATTTCTTCTGGGACCTTAGTTATTAGCATGAAATCAAATTTAAGTCTGTCTAAACAATTCAGTCAATATCCCTTGCTCTTTGTCAATGTTAATATTTACTAAACAGCACCACTATTCAGCCACCAAATCAAGCCAGAAGCTTGGCAGTGAGGTTGACTTCTTTCCACTCCCAACAGACCTTGAGCTCTGGCTGAATGTACTTCTGAAATACCCATTAAGAACAGCTGTCCCTCTCAGGTTACCACTATATTAACTTTTCAGTACTCTGCCATAGAACAAGCAGCCTCACTACACTTCTATCTTGTTTATCCAGCTGGAAGATCTCTCTTAATTTGCCCTTTGGACACATTTAATCCCTATTTAATCCCTTACTTAACTCATATATTTCAAGACCCACCATGCCTGATTCTAGTCCTCCATTGCACACTTTGATGGCTGTCTCAACTCGCCTTCTCTTTTTTCTCATGTCAGCTACACTAGAACCACAATCTCTTGCTTATCTCCTTTCCTGTAAGCTACATCTGCTTCCTCCAACGTTGTCCTCTCTTTCTTGACCTGCCCATCTCCTACTCAGCCTTCAGATCTCAGTTTACATGTCATTTTCTCAGTGAAGGCTTTTGTGATACCTAACATAAATGCATTAAATATTGTAGCTATCTTGTTCATATATTTAGGTTCTGGGTTCACCTTCATTTGCATCTGCATTATAGGAGCTGCCAATGGTTTTAGAAAAACCGATTTTAAAATGAAAAAATGCAACCCATTATTTATGAAAATTGAGGAAAATCCAGTTACCAATTTTGATTGTACATTTTGTGAAAGCTGCCAGAACACTAATGTAATGTCTAAAGTTTATTGTGACTTCAATTTTTTGTCATATTAACCAGTTATTGACAAGAGTTAGAATCTAGGACTTCTGACTGAAAATACAGAACTCTTGGCTCCATACTTGCCCTGCTTATGTGCCATAATCTTAAAAAGTCAAGGTGTTAATTTCTTTAGGATTACAAGGCTCTATCCAGCTATTCCTATTTTAAAATGCAAAAATCTCATGATTATGCCATTTGCAGCAACATGAATGGACCTAGAGACTGTCACATTGAGTGAAGTAAGTCAGAGAGGGAGAAGTGTTTATGACATCCCTTATATGAAGCATCTAAAAACAAATGACACAAATGAACTTATTTACAAAATGGACTCACAGACTTAGTGAAGGAGAACTTACAGTTGCCAGGGGGAAAGGATCAGGGTAAGGGATAGACAGGGAGTTTGGGCTAAACGTGTATACACTGCTATTTTTAAAATGGATAACCAACGAGGACCTATTGTATAGCACAAGGAACTCTGCTCAATGTTAAGTGGCAATCCAGAGGCAGAGGAGTTTGGAGAACACACACACACACACATAGTTGAGACCCTTTGCTGTCAATCTGAAACTACCACAACACTGTTAATCAGCTATGCTCCAACACAAAATAAAAAGTTTAAAAATAGACAATTTTAAAAATCTTATGAAGATTACATATTGAAATACATTCACATGGGAGAGGGAAAGGGGAGTGGCAGGATAGGATAAGGGATTAAGATATACAAACTACTATATATAAAGTAGATAAGCAACAAAGATATATTGTACAGCACAGGGAAATACAGCCTCAATTTTTTAATAACTCTAAAGATGGTATAATCTATAAAATACTGAATCACTATGCTGTCTACCTAAAGCTAACATTATCAAACATATTTCAATAACTTTTAACTCACACTTTTGTATGAATTAATTTGTCACATTGTTTTCCCTTAAGTCAGAGGAACTCTCAGCTGATAGGAAGATTTATGACCAGTAATGGATGGCTAAAAAAAAGAAAAAAGGCTCTCAAAAAACAACAGTAAGGGACACATTAAGATAACTTTGCATCCTTATCACTTTTGAACACCTCCATACAAGAAAGCTATGTAAAATCCTAAAAGATGATGCTGCTAAAGTGCTGCACTCAATATGCCAGCAAATTTGGAAGACTCAGCAGTGGCCACAGAACTAGAAGAGGTCAGTTTTCATTTCAATCCCAAAGAAAGGCAATGTCAAAGAATGTTCAAACTACCATACAGTTGCACTTATTTCACATGCTAGCAAGGTAATGCTCAAAATCCTTCAAGTTGGGCTTCAACAGTATGTGAACCAAGAACTTCCAGATGTGTAAGGTGGATTTAGAAAAGGCAGAGGAACCAGAAACCAAATTGCCAACATCCACTGGATCATAGAAAAAGCAAGGGAATTCCAAAAAATTATCTACTTCTGCTTCATTGACTATGGTAAAGCCTTTGACTGTGTGGATCACAAATGGAAAATTCTTAAAGAGATGAGGATGCCAGACCACCTTACCTGTCTCCTGTGAAACCTACATGCAGACAAGAAGCAACAGTTAGAACTGCTCATGGAATAATGGACTGGTTCAAAATTGGGAAAAGAGTACTTCAAGGCTGTATATTGTCACCCTGCTTTTTAAAATTATATGCAGAGTACATAATGCAAAATGCCAAGCTGTATGAATCACAAGCTGGAATCAAGATTTCCAGGAGAAATATCAACAACCTCAGATGTCCATAGGATACCACTCTAAAGGCAGAAAATGAAGAAGAACTAAAGAGCCTCTTGATGAGGGTGAAAGGGGAAAGTGAAAAAGCTGGCTTAAAACTCAACATTCAAAAAACTAAGATCATGGCATCCAATCCCATCACTTCATGGCACATGAATTGGGAAAAGTGTAAACAGTGACAGATTTTATTTTCTTGGGCTCCAAAATCACTGTGGACAGTGACTGCAGACATGCAATTAAAAGATGCTTGCTCCTTGGAAGGAAAGCTATGACAAACCTAGACAGCATATTAAAAAGCAGAGACATAATTTTGCCAACAAAGGTTCATACAGTCAACACTATGGTTTTTCCATTAGTCATGTATGGATGTGAGAGTTGGACCATAAAGAAAGCTGAGTGCCAAAGAATAGGTGCTTTTGAACTATGGTGTTGGAGAAGACTCTTGAGGGTCCCTTGGACAGCCAGGAGATCAAAGCAGTCAATCTTAAAGGAAATCAACCCTAAATATTCATTAGAAGGACTGGTGCTGAAGCTCCAATACTTTAGTCACTGATGTGAAGAGTCGACTCATTGGAAAAGACCCTGATGCTGGGAAAGATTGAGGGTAGGAGGAGAAGGGGGCAACAGAGAATGTGATGGTTGGAAGGCGTCACTGACTCCATGGACATGAGTTTGGGCAAACTCTGGGAGATATTGAGGGACAGGGAAGCCTGGTGTGCTGCAGTTCATGGGCTCACAAAGAGTCAGACACAACTTAGCGACTGAACAACAACAACAATAATAATATGAGAAAGCTTATTTCTAACCAATTATGCTGTGTTCTAAAATGTAACTCTTTTGACCATGTTTAACTGACAGTGATAAAAATTAAATCAATATTTTAATCTGTCTGTACCTGATAATTACAGCATTTTACATTTGGATAGCACTACACAATTTAAAATATTCATTTAAATACATTATTGAATTTGATTCTTGAAACAAATACATGGCTTGCTTATTTACAGATGAGAATCTTAACTCTCAATGGGCTTAATGGATAAGTAGGGACATAGTTTCATTCTTTAGACTAAAATCTTCCTCTTTCCCAAACCCCACAAACTTGCTCATAAAGCTTCATTCTCAGTAGATACTTACATTTCATCACACCTTGAATTTCATAAACAGGCTTGAGAATCACAGCGCCATAAAAGCCTCTAGGGAATGGGTTTGTTGAGTCCCACTTCGCTGAAAAACCTGTCAGTATCACAGTTCGTGTTCTGTTCTTGGGGATCTTCCATTGGATAATTTCCTTTAGGGTATAAATATGTTCATCTTCACACTCATAGAACTCTCCTTCTTGTGACAAGGGCAAAGTAAATGAGTGCTTTTGATGATTCCTTAGCACACCACAGTTTACCATTATTTCTCCATTGATCTCTTCCACTGAGTTGAGCATGATTCGCTCACCTTGCTTTATGATGAGATTCTCTAGTTTTATATCCTTCTGATGATAGAAGCAAGGATGATTCAGTCTACTTGGTCTAATATGGTTGGCTTTTGTAATCTCTTCCATAGTGAGGTATGGAGTTGTATCAGCCACAATCTTAAAAAGACCTGAGAACAGAATTCTGTGAATTAAAAAGAGTTCTTTAACAATGAAAGTTCTCATCAGTAAATCACAGTGAGAGAGTTATAAAGCAAGTAAAACATACCTTTTAAAAGTAAAGTACCTTTTTAAAGATTAGAGATATTTGTTTTAACCCTGAGTTCTTCTAGGGTATATCTTAATGTATTATCTGTAGGCTGGATTGTCAGATCCACACAGGTCACATAGATGGAAACAAGGGGAAAATATCTTGAAATAGAAAAGGCCCACTTCTTGAAAATTAAATCTGCATGAAATACTGGCTATCTCCGAGCTACATGTGTGATCTTGAGCAAGGCACTTAATCTCTCAAGATCACATTTTTAACTTTTAAAATGAAAGGACTAGATTAGATGAGTATTTCCATATATATTCTCTGGAAACACCAAAATTAAAAGCTATTTCAGTAGGCAACTGTTTCATGGTCAAGTTAACAATTACAAAGCTATTACCTGGAACTTGACCATGCTGATGACTGTAACACATCATGAATGAACTTAATGACACTAAATTGTACATTTTAAAGTGGTAAATTTGATGCTATGCATATTTTACCATAACAAAAAGTATCTACCTTTTTCCAAGTAATTTGAAATTTCTCAGAAACTTTAGATGCACTATGACTCATAAGAGAGAAATATAACATTCAGAATTTCCCAAATTTCTTTCATCATAAAACTCTTAGGGACACCTTCATTAATAAATTACTAAACAGTATATCATATATACTAGTTTTCCACATAACTCTCATTGGGAAATGCCAGGTTAAGAAGTTGTTCTGGATTGAAATCTCTTGATTATATATCATTCATTCTTTCTATTGCTTCTCTAATTTTTCATTATTTCAAATCTTTTCTTCCAATACTATTAGGACAGTCAAGTAACACAGCTTTTTATGTTTGCATGTTTAAATTTAATTCTTTTCTTTCAATTATTTTGCATTTATTTCATAGGCACATCTGTTTTGTAACACTAACAGAAATTTATTTATGTAATAAATTTCATTAAATTCCAAAGAAAGTAAGGACAAAGGAAAAATTAGGTAACTGCTTGCTTAAGTCCAAAGTAAATTAAGAAAATATTACATAATAACATCCACTTAGAAGCAGAATCTAAAGAACCCTAGAGGAATGATATAGCTTGGAAAAGTTATTTATTCACTTAGCCAAAAATACAGTCTAATTAAATTTCTCTATCAAATTATTATTAACCAAATTAAGATGGCTTTTACATGTATTTTGGGTTATGGTACAAAGATTTATGTTACTATTTTACTCAAACAAAAAAAATTACAGGATTTTGATTATTTTTAAATATAAATGTTCTGAAAAAGTACGTGATGCAATCCTGACTAAGACTGAGGAAGACAGCATGTGCAATCTGTCCTGGAAACTTTTATAAATCAAACAGTGTTCATCCCCTGCATAGTGTGCTTGAAGACAGTAAGGGAAAAAAACACTTACTTTGAAGGAGCTTCTTATTTTGTTATGTCTTGCATCAGGGAAAATCCAATAAAACAGTACTCTTAAATTCCCCACAGTAACTGAATTTATGTGTGTGTGTGTGTGTGTGTGTGTGTGTGTGTGCACCCGTGTGCAAGTATATGCACAGGTTTAGTCTCATTTGTCTCCATGGGAAGATTTATTTCTAAGAGTCTCCTGGCATTATAAGGGTATAAAAAATTTAGCTGTTTTCCTGAAATAAGTTTAAATAATAGCTACCTAGAATCTCATAAGCGTAGAGAAACATAGCTTTATTTCTATCCTAGCTATATTGATGACATAAGTCACAGAAGAATTAATTCAGCATCTTCTTTCCTGGGGAACTGGGTTCACCTAAGGTAATAACAGACCCAAAATGTTATGAAGTAGAAAAGCCTGAAACCCTATGGGCCACTATTATTTCAAGTTAATCACACATTTCAGAGCTGTCTTGTTGGATGTCTCTATTGCAAGAAAAATCTAAGAAATCTGTGTGTTTTCCCTCAGAAGATGATTAGGGACACAGTTTAGCATACTAAGTGGCAGAGTACAGTAAAAATATTTATTAACTTGTTTCTTTATATATCATTGCAGCCAGTCCAAAGAGCCTGTCCTTATAAACAGCCACTCAATGCCATATAAACTAGTTTCAAGCATATAGAAATATATATCTATACACATACATATGAAAGTGAAAGTGAAAGTCACTCAGTCATGTGAGACTCTTTGCGATCCCATGGACTATATAGGCCACGGGATTCTCCAGGCCAGAATACTGGAGTGAATAGCCTTTCCCCTCTCCAGGGCATCGTCCCAACCCAGGGATTGAACCCAGGTCTCCCACATTGAAGGCAGATTCTTTACCAGCTGAGCCACAAAGGAAGCTCAAGAATACTGGAGTGGGTAGACTATCCCTTCTCCAGTGGGTCTTTCCGGCCCAGGAATTGAACCGGGGTCCTCCTGCATTGCAGGTGGATTCTTTACCAACTGAACTATGAGGAAAGCCCTACACATACATATATATATATGAATTATATCATACTGTAGCTATAATTTCATAATAAACTAAAGCAATATAGTTTTATAGTCCAGAAAATATAATCTATTCGTTTTTCAAAACACAAAACAAAACATATTTCAGGAGCTATGTGATAATTAGAGTGATAATAAAAGAAGCCAATATATAATCTTAACAATTTAAGTTAAAAAGCAGCAAGAAAATAGATTTCTATTCCAAATTTGATTACCACCTGTTGAAATGGATGAGCTTCCCAGGAGGCACTACTGGTAAAGAACTCATCTGCCAATGCAGGAGATGCAAGAGACATGAGTTCAATCCCTGGTGTGGGAAGATCCTTCGGAGGAGAGGAAAGCCATCCACCGGAGAATCCCCATGGACAGAGGAGCCTGGTGGGCTACAGTCCATAGGGTTGCAAAGAGTTTTACACTACTGAATCAACTTAGCACACATGCAAAAAGCATACTACTCTTATTTTTACTTAGGAGAAATTGCTCAGATGGAGTGTGTCTCTTGAGAAACAAAAATTATAAGGAAATGTAATCAGCTGATCTGTTGAAAATTAACCAATAAGTAAATTTAGTCTTTGAGATCTTAATCCTGGCTTTGGGGAAGTTTATATTTCTATCTAACTATTGATGATCTACAATCATTATTATGTAATAGTAACAACTGAAATCTGCTTAAAAACAATCAAAAAATGGGCCAAAGAACTAAACAGACATTTCTCCAAAGAAGACATACAGATGGCTAACAAACACATGAAAAGATGCTCAACATCACTCATTATTAGAGAAATGCAAATCAAAACCACAATGAGGTACCATTACACGCCAGTCAGGATGGCTGCTATCCAAAAGTCTACAAGCAATAAATGCTGGAGAGGGTGTGGAGAAAAGGGAACCCTCTTACACTGTTGGTGGGAATGCAAACTAGTACAGCCGCTATGGAAAACAGTGTGGAGATTTCTTAAAAAACTGGAAATAGAACTGCCATATGACCCAGCAATCCCACTTCTGGGCATACACACTGAGGAAACCAGATCTGAAAGAGACACGTGCACCCCAATGTTCATCGCAGCACTGTTTATAATAGCCAGGACATGGAAGCACCTAGATGCCCATCAGCAGATGAATGGATAAGGAAGCTGTGGTACATATACACCATGGAATATTACTCAGCCATTAAAAAGAATTCATTTGAATCAGTTCTAATGAGATGGATGAAACTGGAGCCCCTTATGCAGAGTGAAGTAAGCCAGAAAGATAAAGAACATTACAGCATACTAACACATATATATGGAATTTAGAAAATGGTAACGATAACCCTATATGCAAAACAGAAAAAGAGACACAGAAAACAGAACAGACTTTGAACTCTGTGGGAGAAGTGAGGTTTCAAAAGAACAGCATGTATACTATCTATGGTGAAACAGATCACCAGCCCAGGTGGGATGCATGAGACAAGTGCTCGGGCCTGGTGCACTGGGAAGACCCGGAGGAATCGGGTGGAAAGGGAGGTGGGAGGGGGGATCGGGATGGGGAATACGTGTAAATCTATGGCTGATTCATATCAATGTATGACAAAACCCACTGAAATGTTGTGAAGTAATTAGCCTCCAACTAATAAAAAAAAAAAAGTAACAAATTTGAATAATTTTTTCATATGCATCATTTATAATCTTTTAAGAACAGTAAAACAAATATTACCAAGGAATATAAAAAGTCATGATTTTCATAGCCATGGCTGTAGAATCTCAACTCATACCTTTGAAATCCAAATGTCATAATCTTACCTATACACCAGGCTACCTCCCTTTTGCACAAAGGACTTACAAGGACACTGTCTATGAAAACATATTTATTCCAGTTCACAAAAATATGTATGTGGTCTTACAAGTAGACCCTTGCTTTTCATTGATCAGCCTTCCCAGACCCTCAAATATGAAAAGAGCTAAAATAAATTCCTGGTTCACTCTGCAGAATTTACACTCATCAGACTTTTTTCTACTTTTCCTTTACCTCATTAATTCTCACACAAATAGGGAGACATTTTTTAAAAAACAAAATTTCCAACTGTATATTACAATACTATTTATATTCCAACTGTGTATTCACATAAGATCACTGTGAAGAGTTCCCAATCTTTTTTCCTCGTCTAATTTCTAGCTCAGATATGCAGATGACACCACCCTTAACCAGAAAGTGAAGAAGAATTAAAGACCCTCTTGATGAAAGTGAAAGAGGAGAGTGAAAAAGTTGGCTTAAAGCTCAACATTCAGAAAACCAGAATCATGGCATCTGGTCCCATCATTTCATGGAAAATAGATGAGGAAACAGTGGAAACAGTGGCTGACTTTATTTTGGGGGGCTCGAAAATCACTGCAGATAGTGACTGCAGCCATGAAATTAAAAGACACTTACTCCTCGGAAGAAAAGTTATGACCAACCTAGACAGCATATTAAAAAGCAGAGACGTTACTTTGCCAACAAAGGTCTGTCTAGTCAAGGCTATGGTTTTTCCAATAATCATGCATGTATGTGAGAGTTGGACTATAAAGAAAGCTGAGCACTGAAGAATTGATGCTTTCGAACTGTGGTGTTGGAGAAGACTCTTAAGAGTCCCTTGGACTGCAAGGAGATCCAACCAGTCCATCCTAAAGGAAATCAATCCTGAATATTTATTGGAAGAACTGATATTGAAGCTGAAACTCCAATACTTTGGCTACCTGATGCAAAGAACTGACTCTTTTGAAAAGACCCTGATACTGAGAAAGATTGAAGGTGGGAGGAGAAGGGGAGACAGAGGATGAGATGGTTGGATGGCATCACTGACTCAATGGATGTGAGTTTGAGTAAACTCCACCACGGAGTTGGTGATGGACAGGGAGGCCTGGGGTGCTACAGTCCATGGGGTTGCAATGAGTTGGACATGACTGAGCAAACTGAACTGAACTGAACTGAACTGAATCTCTAACTTGCTTTCACAGTTCCAACCAAACATATCCCTCCAACTCTTAGAAAACGAATCCTAGAGTGAACTTTACAAACTAATTCTCATTTTCCTCTCATACCTTCAAAATTAGGATATTAAAAGATTAGCAACTTAGAATGTGCTGGACATTTACCTGCATGATAGAATTCAGTTTTCTGAATAACAATATGAGGTAGCTAGAAATAAAAAACAAACACTTCACAAATAAGCACAAGAAAGTCTGAAGAGATACCATAAATACTCTATCGTCTCACAGCACATAAAATACATAGTAGGATTTTGTGTCTCCAAAGCTCAAGGGCTTAATCACAAGGCTAGACATTTAAACCTTTCATTATTATTTGGAGCCATAAATTGTTTTTCTAGCTTTTCACTCTCCTTCTGGGTGCAGAAATTCTTAGAACTTCTTAGAACAAGCAAGATGAGAAAGTGAACTTCACTGATATTTACGACATCATTTGGCACTGGTCTCATCTCTTCATATGTCAGGGGGCTACTTGCCTGAAGGTGTAGGATGCGGGAGTCCAGCACAAGCTGAAGGGGTTGACAGTGCTGCCTCTTAGATCATGTACTCTGAGTGAGCTGCAGACCACCTGGCCATGTTAAGTGGGTTTCCAGAATATATTATCACAGTTTTTAAATAAAATAAATTTCACAAAATGGATAAATGACTTCACACACTTCTTGCAAAAAATTGTGTATTGAAAATAAAATTAATATAACACAAACAAGGAGCAAAAAATGACAAAGCTGACATTTCTACTCTCACTCAAGGTTTTCTTTAGCCATATTATGAAATAAAACAATGACACTAATAAAATATGAAAGGTGGCTGAAACTTCTTTAATACTTTTAAAGTTGTCGAAATGTATATTTATATCCATTATCATCATAAAGAAATTAGCCTTTGAGATATAGGTTAACAATACAGAAAATATACATGCAAGCACATAATTTTAAATAAATACATATATATTTGAAATACTGCTCAAAAATTTCCAATGGACTGATCTATGTGGAGAAGAACATTTAGAGAGAAATCAAAGTGTTTTTCATACAAAGACAAACATGATGTACTTTTTGTCTTGTGTCTTGTCTCTCTGCCAGTAAAGCAAACTGTATTTCACTGATTTTTGTGAGGGTATGCCTCTGCCTCTTAAAATGGCACTTTGTCTTGCAATCAAATTCTTAAGAATCCCTGTTATTTTATACTTGCTTATGTAAGTTTTTTATTCTGCATTTTTGTATTATTTTGTTATATTCCCAAGGTAATTCTTAGGTCAGCATATCCTACAAAAACTAACTTCTTCAAGACTACCACAAATCTGGTATTTTGACTAGAAATTTTAGCTCAATTATCTCTACTTGATTTTGGATTTAATGAGATGTATGAAATACCCTATCAAAGCAAAAAACCCCACAAAATTCTTGGGCAAAGTAATGAAATGTAATAATAACAACATCCAAGCTGTAAAAAACTTTTTCAGATTTCTCAGAGTCAATTATAGGATTACTGAAAATCATCAACTAATAAATGATTCTAACAATCTTTATTTTTTCTCATTTATTTTTATTAGTTGGAGGCTAATTACTTTACAATATTGTAGTGATTTTTGTCATACATTGACATGAATCAGCCATGGATTTACATGTATTCCCCATCCCGATCCCCCCTCCCACCTCCCTCTCTACCCGATCCCTCTGGGTCTTCCCAGTGCACCAGGCCCGAGCACTTGTCTCAGGCATCCAACCTGGGGTGGTGATCTGTTTCACCCTTATAATATACATGTTTCAATGCTGTTCTCTCAAAACATCCCACCCTCGCCTTCTCCCACAGAATCCAAAAGTCTATTAGAAAGATGGTAACGATAACCCTATATGCAAAACAGAAAAAGAGACACAGATGTACAGATTCTAACAATCTTGATAGAAGTCCCTAAGAGTAGCAACAAGGAATGCAAGGAAAGTCAAAGGTCATAAAGAAAATTTTGCATAGTAATTTAATGGGGTATTTAGAGGGAAGAAGACATATATAAGCTGGTGACCAAGTCTGTTAAATGTTAGATGCTAAGTGAGGATGTAGAATTCCTATGTTTGAATGTCTTTACACATATAATGAAATGAGAATTATCTATAATAGCTATTAATGGTTTTTAATAGTTCTTTTACTTGGGGTAAAAAATAATGTCATAAACTTTTGATTCATTTTTATCTCAGTGGTTCAAACACAGCATGAAAAAACTCTTATTTTCCCACTATGTCCTTAAAAGGTTGGACTATGCATATCTAACACATTTGAGATATTTAGCAAATAATTCATGTGAATAATGTTAGATTTTAAAATCAAATGATATAATTTTATATCTATGCCTAAAACTCTGTTATAATCATGGCTTTATTAATAAAAGTACCATATATCCTTGTTCATGTCAAAACTTTCTCTCTACTAAGCAGTGAGAATGAGTAATAGACCTAGGATGAAGTGAGAAGATGTGAGAAACTTTTCTTTTCATGAATCTTGACAAGAGCACAGTTCTCTGGACTCTGGCAGTTCTGCAGAGAACTGCCCCTTTTATTATAGATTACACATAGAGGCATCAGGACTGGAAAGAACCCCCATAGACAATTAGTCCCCTCAAATCTCTCATAAGGCTTTATTAGGAGGATAGTCGAAATATTACAGATTTACTATTTCTGGACCTTGGTGACTTCAGGCACTAGAATTTTCAGGGCCAGCAACATAGTACTATTCCAACAGTAAAGTAAAGTAGTCAGAGTAGGAATTTTTGCTTCAAACAGACGGAGTTTAATTTTGACCTCAGTCCTTCCCCCACTGTGTAAAGTTGAGAACTTAAATTCTCAGAGTTATAATTTCCTTTTCTGTAAAATGGAGAATATTGTATCATCCTCCCCATAAAATCATTCTGATGATTAAGTGAGAATACATGTAACATACTTAGATAGCATTTAACACATAGCAAGCACCAAAAAAGGAAAATACAAAAAAAAAAAAATAGCTATTCTTTCACCGCATTTTCTTTCACTCTGGAATTCTAAGCCATTGTAGGATGGTTATAACATCAGAGGGACGAACACTTATAGGGCCAAAGAGTACACACTAGATATTCCAGTTTGGATCAAATTAGATGAGACAAAATATGTAGAATCCACGATTCAGTAGTATGTGACACAGACTGAGCAAAAATAATTCCCAGCAACCATTATAGATTATGCCAGAGTGTTTGATTATGGAAAAGAGCCTCAGGTGACTTCTTTAGCTGGACTGCCTTTGGGGAAATATTTCCAGGTGGCTTTGAGGAGTCTGTCTGACTCCGTGCTTCGATAAATTTGCTTAGAATTTAACCATCATAATATTATGCTCATAATAAGCTGATTATAGGGAGATGTAAGCACATTTTAAATGTAAATATTGTGCTGGTTGTAGCTATTCATAAGGTATACATTATACACAGTTGCTGAAGTTCCCTTAAACAAAAGAAGCAGCAAAATGCCAAGGCATTTTTGAAAATGTGTTTTATTCATGGCTCTGAAGGGTAGTTGAAGCCAATTGAGGGAGGAGTATACCCTTCCTCTATTTTAATGATCTTAATTTTGCTAATGGGAAGAGTTTGGGAGCCATGTGGTGCTAATTGTGTTGTTCAGTATTGATGTTGCTTGCAAATTAAATGTACCTAAGTAGCCACCTGTTTATGCTTATGATTATGTAAAGCCCCATATGTTTCCCTCTCTACACATGGGAGGTAAATATTGAAAAAATTATTCTGGTGTGAAGGGTGAAAACAGCAGCAATTCTTCTATAACTGTCAACATATGCTGTGGTGTTTCCTTTAATGCTGTGCTTTGTCTGACATATTTGCTGATTTTTACCATGCAGTGTTCAAAAAAATCTGCTATCCATGGTTATACAAAACAATTAAAAATCAGTTTACATTAAATTCAAATTAGGAAGAGATATAGTTTTCCAATGTAACCATAAGTTCTAAATAGATTTCAGAGCTTATGATTTAAATAGACTTGATTTGCACAATAAAGAAAACCAAACTTTTTTCCTAAATTCACCGGCATGTATAAAGCAATATTTTCTTCCTAAGCACATCCTTTTGATCCCATATTAGTAGGCAACCAAAAAACTGACTCGAATAACATAAATTTGAAAATTCTACCTGAAATCGGCACTGGCTCTTCAGTTGGGAATCCCACCATAATTCCCACTGGATTGATTCTGAAAAATTTTCCTGAACCTCATACAAAAGATCTGACCTGGTACCTGGTCAGCAAGAGCTCATGAGCAGTTTTGGGGATGAGCCTCGTTAGAGCACTGGGTTATCTGGCAAGGTTTAATACCTTTGGAACTAGTTCAGACTGTTCAGAGTTTGGCCCTGACAGTAACTTGCTGAAGAGATCAGAGAGACTGGATTTGCTGTTGATGATCACTTTAGATAGTGCAGATAAACAAACTGGAGTTCCATATGGTTTATATCTGATTGACAGGGATTTAAATGTCGATTGTCTAGCATCCTAGACATGACTGTCTCTATCTTCCCAATAAAGTACTGCAAAAAGGCACAGAGTATGTTAGAAAAAAGATGTAAATTAACCTCATCATCAAAAGCTAAGTGTAACAGACCAACTCCCCTACTTCAAAAAAGCAGTCAGACTGGGCCTCTTATTAGTTTCTAGTGGAATGTAATTGGCAGAAGTTTTATTGAATGTGATTTGGCAATAGGCATCAAAACTTTAAAAACATTTTTACTTTTGAAGTCATAATTTTATGTATATGAAATGATCATAATAATCAGAAGTGCAGACAAAACTTTAGCTAGAAGACTGTTCTAATGAAATTGCATAAATGATCATGTTTGGAATGGATTTATTATGGTATAGCCACATAATGGACCATTACATAGAAAATAAAAATCATGTTTTGAAGGATATTTAATGACATTGGCAAGTCCTCATAAATATGTTTATTTTTCATATGAAAACATGTGCCTATACCTGTGTAGGTGTACAATGCACTTGAAAACAATGGAAGGGAATGCACTAAATATTAATGCTAAATAGCTCTAGTGATGAGACTATAGCTCCCTGAATTTTCTTCCATTTTCTACATTTACTTCTTTGCATTTTCTTCCATTTTTTAAATTTTCTACAAGATATATGTGGCATCTGCAAAGTTAGAAGAAATCAATACATTTTATAACTTTAAAAAGTTGTATTCCTTATGTTCCTACAAAAACCCTCATGACATTTATAGCAGCTTTACTTACGGTTGTCAAAACTTAAAAGCATCTAAGATGTCCTTCAATAAGTGAATGGATAAATAAACTATGGTACAACCAGACAATGTAATATTACTCAGTGCTAAAGAGAAATGAGCTATAAAGACATGAAAAGACATAGAGGAACCTCAAATGCATATTACTAAGTGAAAGAAGCCAATCTGAAAAGACTACATAGTCTATTATTTCAACTGTATGATATTTTGGAAAAGGCAAAACTACGGATACAGTGTAATGGTGAAGAATCTGCCTGCCAATGCAGAAGACACAGGAGTAGTGGGTTCAATCTCTGGGTTGGGAAGAGTAGGAAATGGCAGCCCACTCCATTATTCTTGCCTGGGAAATCCCATGGACAGAAGAGCCTGGCAGGTCACAGTCCATGAGGTCACAAAGAGTCGGACACAACTGAGTAGACCCCCACACACACACACAGACACAGACACACACACACCATTCCTTTTTTTAATTTCCATTTGGGCTTCCCAGGTTGTGCAATGGTAAAGAATCCACCTGCCAATGCAGGAGATGCAAAAGATGTGAGTTCAGTCCCTGGGTTGGGAAGATTGCCTGGAGTAGGAAATGGCAACCCACTCCAGTATTCTTGCCTGGAAAATTCCATGGAGAGATGATCCTGGTGGGCCATAGTCCATGGGGTTGCAAAGAGTAGGACATGACTGAGTGACTGAGCAGACAGCACACATAGAAACAGCAAAAAGACCAATGGTTGCCAGAGATTTTGGGGAAGAGAAGATGAAGAGACCAGACACAGAGGATTGTTGGGCAGTGAAAATACTCTAATATGATCCCATAATGGTGAATACATATCATTTGTTTAGGCCCATGGGACACACAGCACCGAGAGTAAAGCACAGTGTAAACCAGAAACCTCAGAGATCATGATGTGTCAAGTCTGATGTGCCCATTGTAACCAGTGCACCGCTCTGGGAGGAGATGTTAAAATCGCGAAGGCTAGGTCTATGCAGAGGTAGGGTGTATATGGGACATCTCTGTACTTCATGTCAAATGTGTTATGAAAACCTAAAATTGCTCTAAAAAATAAAGCCTATTAAAAATCTTTTCATCCAATGGCAGAAACTCTAAATCTCTGATATATAACTAAATATAAATACAGCAATGTTCTTTAGCAATATCCACTTCAAGAAATGAAGGCCTGAGTAGACAATTTGGGTGGACAGTCTGGTTCCTCTCATGAGAGTCCATGCTGGTACTGCTGAGGCAACACCATAAAGAGCTTTGAAGGAATTGTTCATGAAAAAGAAGGAGGTGGTAAGAGCAAAAAGTGATGACATAGATTTTTGGCAGAAGTGCTTACAATATTAATAATATGAGAACTTATAGAAGAGTGCCAGTTGTAAAAGAGTCTATTTTAAAATCATCTTTTTGATAGAATTCCAGTCTAATTCTAAGAGGTACACAGCTGGGCAAAGAGAACATTGTGAGCTAGAACTGCTGGTCTATTTGTCTTTCAGATAATATATATCTTAGTTATTCAAAACCAAAGATGAGGAAAAGAAATCTGATCATGCACTACAGAATAGAAAACACAGGCAAAAAAAAAAATGGAGCTAAAAATTATTGTAAAATTCTGAATTTTTGTGCATTTAGACGACTTCACATTTTCTTGTGTGGTATAAGAAGAATATCCCTTTCCTGACCAGTCTAGGAAAATATTTTGTATAAGAGACAGAGATGAACCTCTTTAGCTTAAGTGAGCACAGAGGGGAAGAAATGCCTTAAGAGAAGTTGACCCAGAAAACCTGGAAGAATGGCCCGTGATTCCTGGAATAGAAAATAATCCAGAAATCGGGGAGCCCTACTTAGGGCTTTTCTGAATCATGTGTCATCATAACATCCAGATGTAAAAATAACAGCAAATTCTGCTCTATAGATTGCTTCTTTCAATGTAAGTCATTTAAAAAATGAAGACAAAATGTTATTCATGTATTATAAAGCTATTAAATATATTTTAAATATTTTCACACAATTTTCCTATCAGGTCCCTTTATAAACTGATATTATAGTAAAAAATTATAGCTACAATCTTAAAATGGCTAAACATAAAAGATTTAATCATTCTAATGGTACATGAAACATAATAAATCACCACTGAATGCAATGTTACATTTTCTATCAATTAAGTATATATTTTCCCAAATAAAACAATGAGAAATTCATTTTGAAAAATGTTCATATATTAGATGTTTTAGCGTCCATGCACAAAGGAGCAAGTTTCATAAATTTTAATCATTTAACCTTAATCAATTTCTTGAAGAAATACTTTTATTATTCATCCAGTTTTGTCACTGATTATTACTACTTTCCTACACTTTTCACATTTATAATTAAAATGATTTTGGAAAGAGTTTTACTGTTAAGTGATATAGATATGTTGGAAGATAATTCTCCATAGCATTTCACAATGTCTTAAAACTGGAGGTAAAAGATTTGCTTCCTGACCAGTATGGAAATAGTAGAGAGTATCTCCCTCCTAAGAGACATTCTAGAATCGTAAAGTCTCCCTCCTCTTTCCCAAGAGATTTTCTTACATTCCAGGTAATAAAGGCAATGTTTTCTTCAAGGGCAAAGAATGGCAGGTTGGTAAGCACCCATTACACTTTGGAGATTTCCTGAACTCACTGTTCCTCCACTGTGCATTAGACATCTACCTGGCTCAGTCCCATCTTCCCCGTGGGAGATGGGACTCAAGGGGAACCACTAACGCATGATGCTCAAGCCATCAGCTGTGCCATGAGAAATTAACTGCAGCATTCATACGGGCTTATTGTTTCATGACTGATCCAATTTATGAAGTGTAGCAAGTCAGCTTGGCAGCTACAAGGCTACTTAAAGATGGCTTGACCTCTTGACAAATGAAATCCATTTATCCACTTATCTGGTAGCAATTAATTTATGTAGGAAGCACTGCCTAAAGTTTGTCTTTAAAGCATGACTCAGGTCCATTAAACATCTGAAAGAAATTTTACAGTTAATAAATTTTCTAACATTCATTTAAAAATTCCTATTTTATGTTATTTAGGAGTAGCATTAATTGAGATTTAACATTACAAAACTTACTGCATATAACAGAAAAGTTAGAAAGAAGGCCACATATCTGGGGGATTTGTCGATCCTCATAATTTTTTGTTTAATTTTTGTTCTTTTTTGTGTTTTCTTAATTTTTTATTTTGTTTGTGGATCCTCATTATAACACTGATGCTGGCTGACAAAAAGACCACCTTACTCTTTTCTATGATTAAGAAAGAAGTGCCCCCGAGCACAGACTCTGGAATGGTTTGGATCTATCCTGCAGCTCTCCAATACAGTACCACAGCTGAAGCTCTGTATTGAGCGTTTGAAATATGGCCACTTGAAATTTGTATGGCCAGACTTGATACGTGCTATAAGTGGAAAATACATGCTGGGTTATAACACATTAAAAATACATGCTTGACGTGAAAGTAATATGAAATATCTCAATAATTTTATACTGATTAGATATTAAAAGAATATTATTTTAGATGAAAGAGAAAGTGTATTAGTCGCTCAGCCATGTCCAACTCTTTGTGACCCCACAGACTGCAGCCTGCCAGGCTCTTCTGTCCATGGAATTCTCCAGGCAAGAATACTGGAGTGGATAGCCATTCCCTTCTCTGGGGCATCTTCCTGACCCAGGGATTGAACCCAAGACTCCTGCATTGCAGGCAGATTCTTTACCATCTGAGCCACCAGGGATGCCCCAATATTTTAGACACGTAGTTTTAAATAAAATATATTTGTAAAATTAATTCACTTTTTTTTTTTTAACTTTTAAGAGTATCTGTGTTTGGTAACCTCCAAGATAGGCCCCAGTGATTCCTTCCCTACATCCTGGTTGTCACTTCTTTGTGCAGTCCCCTCCCAGATCACCAGCATTCGCCTGTGTGATCAAAAAATATAGCAGAAGTGATGGTGTGTCACTGTGGAGATTAGGTTATAGAAGACTATGATTTCCATTTGGGGCTTGCTTAGATCACTCAGGAGAAACCCACGAGTAGAAGAAATGAAGCTTTCTGGGATAGCCACATAAATGTTTGATGAATAAACAAGAATAAGCATATTAAACGTCTATTGGACAGTGCTGGTGTAGATTTAGGGGCTTCCCTAGTGGGTCAGTGATAAACAGTCCGCCTGCAGTGAAGGAGACCCCCTACAATGCAGAAGACACAGGTTCAATTCCTGGGTCAGGACAACCCCCTGGAGAAGGAAAAGGCAACCCACTCCAGTATTCTTGCCTGGGAAATCAGAGGAGCCTGGCGGGCTTCCGCCCATGGGGTCACAAGAGTCAGTTATGACCTAGCAATAAACCACCACCACCAAGGTAGATTTAACATAACCACTTACGTAACTATGTGATCTTGAGCAAGTTACTTGGCCTTTCTGTAACTGTTTTCTCATATGTAAAATGTGAATTCAATTAGTAATCCAGATATACATAAAAGTGTTTAGAGGAGTTTTACATGTATAAGAATTTAGAACAGTGTCTGACACATCATTAGGATTCTCTGAGACTGTGATGTGGGCAGGATAGACTGTAGGGTAGTAGGCAATGTTCCATACCTAAGTTCTACTACCACACTTCCCACACACCTCCACAACAGTATTCCTCCACAATTATAAAATTCATAAAATATGATCTAAAAACTCAAACAGAAAAATGTCTTCAATCTAACCATGTAATTTTATGGTGATTTTACAGATTCAACCACAGCCTTTCTTGAACATATGGTTTAGAGATATTATGTAAGTTTGCTGCTTGGAAATAAACTTTGTCCATCTAAAAAAAAAAAAACACAAAAAACGTATGCTGAAACTTAGGATACTTCTTATGTCTAAAGAGAAAGCATTTATTATACATGCTTAATAACACTATGAAGGAGAAACAAATATTTCCAAGAAGTAATCCAGAAATTTGGAACTTTACTATAACCCAAACATTACATGATTTACTGATCTATGTGGAGAATGCAATCAACTGCCAAATATCAGAATATATTTTTGTTGTATTTGGCAAGAATGGCATGTTTTCTAGCTCATAAAACGACTTAACCAAGTGGGCTGTCTTCTAAAATAACAAATTATGCTTCTAATACAAGATGTTTATTTCCATAAACAATTGAAGTGATTGCTTTTTATTTCTTTCACTATATTGAAGATTTTTTAGGTAACATAATAGATATATCTAGAAACATAATATTAAAATATATGATGCAATCAGCTATGTATATTGCAAGCTTAATTTCCCACTCCCGTTTAGCAAAAAATCAGCTTCCAGTTCATTCCCTTAAAGAGTCCTTGCCAACTGACTACAGAGCTTTTCTTTCTTAATTGTTGCTTGAGCTTTCATTTGCTGGAGTTGCATCTATGCAGCTATATTTACTGATTAAAAGCTGTATATCTTTCTTCAGTAGAGCATCTTTATTTGCAAAGAAAGGGTACCATGCATACTATTGTCAAAGCTATGGTCATCTTCATCAAAACTTTTGGATTATCAACCAGAAATTAAGAATCTACATTTGTATACTTTACTTCAATACAGAAGAGTAGATGATGTCAAAGAGATGGTGGAATAAGGGTCTTTGAAAATTGTTTCCTCCATAAAAGCAATAGAGAAACTGGTTTTTAAAAATCACCAGGATTAATTTTTTCAGAACTCTGGAAATTAACCAAAGAATTACAGCAATCTGGAGAAAATTTATTAATGAAAAAATATTATGAGCTGAATCTTTTTAAGAACAGCAAACTTTGTGGCATTTTAACTTGCTTGTATTCCCACTCGTTCTACCCTCTTCAACTTCATGGTAGCTTGAAAACCAACAGCCTATGATCATAGCAAAGCCAGCAGTTATAAGATGGGGCAGAAGCTGGAGTTCCTTCAAAGCTCATTCTCAAAAAAACTAATTATTTGACATGTCTGGTGACTCTGGGGAAGCTTCTGTTTGTAATGCTGTCTCTATTTGGTCTATTTTGAGTTCATTGAAGGGGGAGAGACTTTTTCTCAGGGCATTTGTCAAAAACAATGAAAGGCAATTATTTAATTTCTGTGGGGTGTAACAGTTGGGGAGGGGGAGGGTTAAACAAAAAGCCTAAAATGAAAAGCTCAGGAATGAGATGTCCATAAGGACACTGAGAAGTTCCAACACATTGCTGGAAATCTAGAGGACCACATAAATGTATGTGACCTTGCACATGCCCAAAACTATGTGCATGCTCAAGAAAGACCTGACAAGTTCATAAACTCTCAATTCTGGTTGACTTTGAAGCTTTATGTGAGCAGGAAATAAAAGCTAAGCAAGAGTTTTCAACTGCTTGGTTGAGTGTTTGAAGGCAAGCTCCAAATGAACACAGAATCTCTTCAAAGACTGGGAAACATCTTGGTTCCAGTTGTTTAAGGAAATCTCTGTTCAGACTTTCATTGCCCACCAAGCAATGACTTCTATAGCGGAGATTTCAATGGCTGTATGTAACAAAGAATGTAAACTTTACAGACTTAATTCAGAAGAATCACTAAATAATCAGCAATAAGAAGCCCTGAGGAGGGAAGAGAATCCAACTTCTAGAGTTGATACATTATATTGTTGAAAATATGCAATATTAGACATTAAATTGCAAGACAGGCAAAAGAACAAGTGTCTGGCTCATAAGCAAGGGAAAAAAATTCAATCAACAGAAACTGTTTCTGAGGAAGCCTAGACACTAGAATTCCTAGAGAAAGAATTCAAACAGCTATGTTAAAAATATTCAAAGAACCGAAAGAAACTGTCTATAGGATGAAAAGGAAGTATGAAATCAAGTCTTAGCAAATAGAGAATATAAGTCAAATTCGAAAGTAGGTAAACTGAGATTATTCATTCTAAGAAAAAAAAAATATGAAGAAAACGAACAGAGCTTCAAAGACCTGCGAGACACCATCAAGCGTATTAATATGTGAAGAATGAACACCTCAGAAGAAAGAGAAAAAAGTGTAGAAATGATATTTGAGGAAATAATGGCAAAAACTTCCAAAATTTGATGAAAAACATTAATCTACACACTTAAGAAGCTCAACATACTCCAGGCAGAATAAACTCAGAGATCCATGGCTAGACACATCGTAAGTAAACTGTTGAAAAGTAAAAACACATAGAGAATTTGAGGTGGGGGGGTAGGAGAAAAGAAAAGATTCATCATGTACAAGGGTATCTCATAAGATTAAAAGCTAATTTCTGCTAGAAACCATGGAGGACAGAAATCACTGGGATGACATACTTAAAGTGCTGAAAGAAAAGGGCTATCAACCAAAAATTTTCTGTCCAGAAAAAAAAAATCCTGTAGAAATAAAGAAACTATTAAGACATTTCCAGATAAACAAACATTGAGAGAATTCATCACTACCAAACCTTCCAAACAAGAAAACACTCAAGGGGGTCCTTTAGGCTAACATGAGAGGATACAAATCAGTGACTCTATCGTATGTGACGAAATAAGAGTTATCAATAAAGGTAATTACGAAAGTAAAAGACATTTAAATGTATGCTTTGCTTTCATTTTTCTCCTAGCTTATTTTTTTTTTAAAACGCTGCATAAAAAAGTTACAGATCTGTGCTGATGGGCACACAATGTATGAAGATGTGATTTTTATAATAATAAAAACCCAATATGCAGAGTACATCATGAGAAACTCTGGGCTGGAAGAAGCACAAGCTGGAATCAAGATTGCCAGGAGAAATATCAATAACCTCAGATACGCAGATGACACTATCCTTATAGCAGAAAGTGAAGAAGAACTAAAGAACCTCTTGATGAAAGTGAAAGAGGAGGGTGAGAAAGTTGTCTTAAAGCTTAACATTCAGAAAACTAAGATCATGGCATCTGGTCCCATCACTTCATGGGAAATAGATGGATAAACAGTGGAAACAGTGGTTGACTTTATTTTGGGGGGCTCCAAAATCACTGTAGATGGTGATTGCAGCCATGAAATTAAATGACTCTTGTTCCTTGCAAGGAAAGTTATGACCAACCTAGACAGCATATTAAAAAGCAGAGACATTGTCCACAAAGGTCCATCTAGTCAAGGCTATGGTTTTTCCAGTGGTCATGTATGGATGTGAGAGTTGGACTATAAAGAAAGCTGAGCACCGAAGAATTGATGCTTTTGAACTGTGGTGTTGGAGAAGACTCTTGAGAGTCCCTTGGACTGCAAGGAGATCCAACCAGTCCATCCTAAAGGAGATCAGTCCTGGGTGTTCATTGGAAGGACTGATGTTGAAGCTGAAACTGCAATACTTTGGCCACCTGATGCAAAGAGGTGACTCATTTGAAAAGACCCTGATGCTGGGAAAGATTGAAGGTGGAAGGAGAAGGAGACGACAGAGGATGAGATGGCTGGATGGCATCACCAACTCAATGGACATGAGTTTGGGTAAACTCTGGGAGTTGGTGATGGACAAGGAGGCCTGGCGTGCTGCAGTTCATGGGGTCACAAAGAGTCAGACACGACTGAGCGACTGAACTGAACCAAGGAGTAAGAAACAGATATATATGGGAGCCAAATTTTTTATACCATTGAAATTAGATTGGCTAATCCAAACTAGATTGCTAAAAATTAAGACATTAATTGTAATCCTAAGACTAATACTGAAAAAAAATCACTAAATATACCCACATATATTTAGATATTTGTTTTAAAAGCACCAGACTTCTTGTTTCTAGTCTGGCATACAAGGAATTTGGAAGATATCCCTCTGTCGTAAAGAAAAGTGAAATCTGAACAAACTGAAAAAATCAATGACTGTTCTTAGGTACATCAGAGAAGTGAGATCAGAGGACAAAATACTGCCTCCAAAACTGGAGGGACAGACAGGGAGGTACCAAGAATCACAATTTACTGGAGAAGAAACTGCTGCAAAAGCCAGTACCAGCGTAGACAAATCTGAACTGCAATCAACAAATTGCTGGAGGCTTAACGTGGACAAGTGTGACTGTAAAAAACCTCAAGGGAGATCTAGTCATAGGGAGGGACCACAGTTTTTTAAGTTCTACCACCAAAAACTCAACCTAGCTCTCACAGTGTTTAATCAAAGAAAAATCCCCTCATGCTTCTCATAGAGGGAAGGTAGAAAAACCCGTTTTGAAACAGGCCAGAGCATTCTGTTCTTAATCAGTGCTTTATCAAGACTCATTGACTCGGAGGGATGAAAATACACAGCTAACACCCACTCTAGCCTTCCACTTCGGGAAAATACACAACAAAGCCCACTCTCGCCTTTCCACTTGGGGAAAGGGAAATACCCAGCTTTGGCCTGCACTGGTCCTCCACGACGGAGAAGGGAAATACCCAACTCCAACCCACTCTAGCCATACTGCCCCAACTAAGGATGCGGGGAACAGGACCAAGAAGCACTCGTGAAGTTCACAATTCAGAGGCACAAATTCACAAAAATATTATAATCACAGGACTAGTGAACGTTTCCACCCCTGCCACACCTCACTGCCACATTGCGTGCATGCATGCCAAGTCTTTTCAGTTGTGTCCAACTCTGAGACCCTATGGACGGTAGTCCACCAGGCTTCTCTGTCCATGGGATTCTCCAGGCAAGAATACTGGAGTGTTTTGCCATGACCTCCTCCAGGGGTCTTCCCAACCCAGGGATCAAACCTATGTCTCTGATGTCTCCTGTATGGGTTTTTTTCTCAGGCAGAGTTCACCAAACTATAGTTCACAGGTCAAAATCTGCCAACCCCCTGATTTTGAAATAAATTTCTATGGAACCACAACCACGTTCACTGGTTCAAGTAGTGTCTATAGCGACTTTCATGTAACAACATCAGAGTGGAGTAGTTGTTATGAAGACCATTTGGCAAGTGAAGTCTTAAATATTTACCTCCTGGTCCTTTATAAAAAAAAAACCTGCCAACTCTGTTCTAAAGAATAAGACAAATAAAGAAATCACTAATTACTATCCAATAAGGTGTATAGTATGGTGCCCAAGATACTATGGTAACATAAAAGAGTGATATCTAGATTGAATTATAAAGTCAGCAAAAGTTTCCTAGGAGACATAATATCTGAGATAATTTTTGAAGATAGCGTTAACTAGACAAAGAAGAGCAGCCAAGCTTTGTCAGTGAGGCCAGCAAATGAAGGTTAGCAGTAATCCAGGGAGTTAGGAATAAGGAGTGCAAATATGTTTAAGAAAGATTAATTAGTTCTACATAAATTATGAAAATACATCTTTAATTTCTTCATTCCTACTACCTAGCACAGCTAATGGTGCATATAGTTGAACTCACAAATATCTCGTAGCAGAAAATATTAATTCCTAAGTAAAATATGTTTACTGAAAAGGTGAGAATATTTGCCTTCTATTAGTCCTTAAAAATCACTGAACTTTAAGACTCCAGTTTTTCACCCACTACCCTAGAATAAAACAAAAAATACCATTTTTTCATTGTTTTCAGTTATAGAAATTATATAACATTTAACAATACAGTTTTACAAATGAGAAATTGTTGCAAAATACTGTACCTGGAAAATTCATAGGCAGTTCAAATGATTTTGGAGACACACAACCTTCAACCTGCTCACAAATTTCAGCCATGATTTTCTTAATTTTGAGGTCAGTAATTTTAATCACTTCCCCTGTTGACAAACAGCACTCATCTCCGAACATTTCATAAATAGAACCTGAAAAGAAGAAGAAAAAGAGAATTCAATAATGAAGACCAAAGTAGGAGTCAAAAGTCTCATACGAAGCATTTTTATTCAGTTCTTCTCTTAGACATCTGCTAAACAGGAATTTAATCAAGCTTGGCAAAATGTACAGCATGTACTAGGAAAAATATTAGATTTTTCACTTCATCCACTGGGCAAAGTGTAAGCAATCTTATTTTTGCTATTATTGTAAATTGAATTTATGGTTTCTTCAGTACCTTTAGCTCATCTTTCCAAGGTCAAGCTCAGCCATGTCTTCCCCTGCTGGAATTTATGATCTTTTTTTGCTAGGTCACAGAGTGAAACCCACATGAGTCAATAATGATCTAAGTTAATACTGCAAACAAGGTTGTAATACCATCTAACCTCCAAAGACAGAGGATTTGTATACCTGGGCTTCATATTAAGAGCATTGCATCTATTTAAAATACCTAGTTCTTTTCATCATCATGAATATAACATTTTGCCCACTTTTTCTCTTGTTTTTGACAAGCTGAAAACAATTCTCAATATCTGATGGCAACAGGGGGCAGATCAGTCCAGAGAAACTGAAAAACTTCATTTTAGTTCAGGATTTCAGTCTCCTTCCTAAGAGACCTTTTACCATAGACGTCAACGCTGAATTTCTCATCTCTTTAATTTTTCTTTTATATCTCCTGGTAGAAAGACATTGAACAGTGAAACTTAAAGATGAGCAACAGGAAACAGGAGAAGCAAAAGTTCTGGATAACCTACCCTCAATAGAAAGGAAACAACCCCCAAACTACATCTCTGTGATACTGTCACTTTACAATAAAACAGGAAACTAGAGGTTGATATAAATAAACATTGCAGAACTGTGGTATTTTTAAATATATCAATTTTCTTACCTCCAATATGATTTAAACCCTCTTTACTACATTAAAATACGAACAATAAGAGCATACAATTTTAGGTTAGTTGGTTGGTTTTCTGAATTTTTCTCTGCTGAGACCCCCTCCTCACAGATATAGCAGGTATCTAAAACATTTTTACAGCATTAATGGTTATCATGAAAGCTATTAAGCCCAGCATTTAATCTAGGTCTATCCTGTAGCTCAAACTGTAAAGAATCTGCCTGCAATGCAGGAGACCCAGATTCAATCCTTGGATCAAGAAGATCCTCTGCAGAAGGAAATGGCATTTAATCTAGCTTTAAACAGTTCTGTGATTGTATCAGTCTCAACAGGGAGCAGGGGACATATGCAAATCAGAATGATTTAAGGAGGTTTTATACAATTCATGAGGTTCTCACAGCAAGTATTCTGGGGTGGTCTGCCATTCCCTCCTCCAGTGGCTCACGTTTTGTCGGAACTCTCTACTATGACCCTGTCCTTCTTGGGTGACCTTACACAGCATGACTGATGTGTGCAATGGATGCAATAGACATGAACTTGGGCAATGGACACTGTTGCAATGGACATGAACTTGGGCAAACTTCGGGAGATGGTGAGGGACGGAGAGGCCTGGTGTGCTGTGTCCATGGGGTGGCAAAGGGTCAGACACAACTGGGCGACTGAACAACAACAAGGAGGTTTTTAACAAAGCGGCAATTTACACACAGGCACAGCCAGTTCTAGGAAATACAAGAACATAAATGTCCTGATCCCACTCTTTCTCCATTGGATCATAAGCCAGTGCACCCCAGTTCAGCCAGAAGCTAGAGGACAGTGAGCTGCTGACTCCACAGGAGTCAGCCTTCCAGGCAGAGTGGAAATGAAATCTAGCACACCAATCTTATGGTCCAAAAATGAGGGTCATTTTTGCAGGTAAGCTAGTGTATGCGCTCCTCGTATACGTCTAAACCTTGCTTCTTTTCTCACACTATTCCCTTAACTACATACACATATGTTCATTACTTTTCATTAACTTCAATACGTTGTGTTGTTGGCCATCTCAAATCCCTCATGGAACACACTGGGATATTAAATAATAATAAATCCACAGTGACATTTTCTTCCAGTGAGCTCAGAATAGTTATTTTCTGATTCTCATTTGGCAATTAATCTCACAGTAGCATTTTACTTTTACAGTATTATCTCATCCTGTACTTAACTTTTTATGACTTTAGTTTCTATTACTCCCAATTTAATTTTAAGCTTCATGAAAAAAATACTGCATTATATTACTGTGTATCTACCAACACATCAACCACCCTTCCTCACTGATTGAGCAATCTTTAATGAACACTTACTATGTGTCAGACATTGTAATTGGCAGTAATTTAATTTGGCATTTAATTGGCAGTAATCTAATTGACATTGTAATTAGAGATATAGAGGCTTCCCAGGTGGCTCAGTGGTAAAGAGTTCCTTTGTCAATGCAGGAGCTGCAGGAGACGTGGGTTTGATCTCTGAGTCAGAAAGATCCCCTGGAGGAAGAAATGGCAATCCACTCCAGTATTCTTGCTGGGATAATGCCATGGACAGAGGAGACAGTGGCTTACAGTCCATAGGGTCACAAAGAGTCAAACATGGCTGAAGAAACTGAGAACCCATGCATGCATTAGAGGTCCCACACGTATGTTTTCTCCATAGAAGCACTGTTTTGAAGAGAAGAGACAAGTAAGCAAACAATTGCCGCAGATTATGAGAATGCTATAATACAGAAAATACAGGGCATTGTGGGAGTAAATTGGCAACATTTAACTAAGCAATTACATGGTAGAGAGCTTAGAGGAAGAATTATGGAGGAGACAACAGCCTAGCTGAGTTTTAAAGGAAACCTCACAAGATGTTAAGGCAGGAGAGGATATAGTATTTGAAAAGGCAGTGAAGTGTGAAAGAGTCTGATGCATTCTGGAAACTTCACATAATATTTTATGTCTCAAATATAAGTAAGAAGTAGGAACTGGTAAGAAAGGAGATGGGAGAATTAGAGGGAATCCAGATCATGCAGTGTGTTTATAAAATTACCAGTAGACAACAACAACAAAACAATTAGTCTGAAGCAACCTCAGAGTCAGAGAATTTACATTTTCAGTTTTCAGGGTTCAGGAACTAATACCAAGTTAATGAGAGGTCATACATATCTAGGCATATCCAAAGTGTGGACTGCTGCATCACCTGGGAGCTTGTTAGGATCTTAGCCAGACCCCAGACCTGCTGAATCAGAACCTGCATTTTTAACAAGATCCCCAGATGATTCATAAGTACATTAAGGTCTGGAAAGCACTGGTCTAGACAGCAAATGTATAACTGAAATAGTCTCTGTTCTGAGGTTGTAGCAAAACTCAGCAGAGAGAAGGACGTCAGGTAGAGGAAGCATTCAGCATCACTGAGGCTGTGTCAGTGGGGATTAGGAAAGGGAAGGATTTAAAAGAGCAAAGTGACACGGTGAGAGTTTTGTCACATGAAATAGAATGTAATTTGATCTTTCCCATTTCAGCAGAAGTCTGTTTGGCTTAATTTCAGCGCAATGAATGTCTAATTGCAGATGTAATGTACAGCAGACTGACTCACTTGGAATGCCAGCTCTTTTTCAAAGGTTCCACTGGAATTCAGAATTAAAAGATGAGCTTATGTGAGATTACATATCAACTCACAGGGGACAGAAGTCAAAATCTAAGAGAAAATTGTGAGTTTTTGTCACCATACAAAAACCTTTTGCTACTTCAGGTCTCATTCTAATCATCCCTCTTCTTTTGAAAAAAGAAACCCCGCCTCTTTTTTTTCAGTCATGCAAGGAAAAGAACCTCATGAGAATGTTAATCTTTAATATTTGCCTTTAATTCTTTGTGACTTGCAATATTCTCTAAGTAAGAAAGCTATGAACTCATTTTTAATTAAGGGAGAAGTCAGTGATACCCAACTCTAGAAAGTTATGTCCATGATAGGTGACAGGAAATACAGCAAATCACAAACTCCTGAAACTTGAAGAGTTCTTGTACATTGTTACCATTATTATGTCTCTTAAAATACATTTTTCCTCAGTGAAAATATAAAATGGTTAATTTAAAAAACAGCCAACATTCATAATCTCAGAACAAGCACATTATAATATGCCTAATTGCCTTCAAAAAATTGCTGAGATGTGTGTCTGAATAATGTGTTGTGTGTACATAGATATAAAAATAGTTTTCATTTCATTTTTAACCACAAGACATGCATTTTCAATATGCAAATCTCAAATCTATTAAATCTTTACCGACTGATTCTTTCCAAGTCAGAGCATATGTATTCAGGATAATGCCAAACATCAGAGAAAGCTGGAACAAAGCAGCCTGTTTTCAGTGATCAAACATTGCCCCTGAAGGCTGTAATGAGAGAGTCATGTGCCTTTGAAATCAACTGTTCTGTAATGCTACTTTGCTCAATAAAAATGACACATTAGTATCCTTTTATGAGCCCATCCCTTATTTGACAATCCACATAAGCAATGTTGGGATCACACAGAAAAAAAAAAAAATGGTTCCAAAGATTTTCTTCCTTTTCTTTTACAAAGTTGAAAACGTGTGGCAGTCGGGCAAGAGGAAGCTTATTACAGGCCTTTTTGCCCTTTACTCAGCATGTACTCATTCGCTCCATTCCCCTGCCATCACTTCTCAGCCCTGCCATGCCAACCACTCATTCCATCATCAGTCTGCTGAAGTTCAACCAATCCTAAAAATTTAGCTCATGTTCATTGTCTTCTTCAAAGCCTTCCTTTATTCCCACCTAAGTAAGAATTAATTCTTTTCTCTAATAGTACTTTGCATGTGATCATTATCACAGCCTATGATTGTGGTATTATTTTCTGACCAATGATATTATATATATACATTAGAATTTGCTATGCCTTCCTAAAGAAAAGACACCATCTTAACTATATTTATACCAATCCTCACATGTGCACAGATAATTGCACCTTTTTTGTTGATTAGTATTTAGATCCGTAGTGAATGTTAAATTATAACTTAGCTATACTGTAAAATGACAACAAATTACTGAGAATAGAGTAGAAGTCTTTCTCCATCAACAGTTTAAAACATAGCTAACCCAAGGCTTTGGCATGGGTTATATCTCTAATAACAAATGTACAAGCATATGTGAGATTAGCTGGTCACCTTGTGAATTCCCTAGACAACGAACATTAAGGGCAAGTAATTCTACAATATGAATCTCTGGGGCTAAATTTTCTATTTTTCCATTATGTTTATCATTTTTATATTGCTGGACTTGAGGATGAGGTTCATAAAATGGTCTAAGTTTGATTTAATTTACTCTCTAAAGTCAGACTGATATCGTATGACACTATCTATAGATTGGGCTTGCCAGTAGAGATTTATCATTTCTACTCATAAACAGTTGTGATTATTCTTTGTTATTATACTTACATAGCCAGTCTTCCATAAGGAGACTGTCTCCATCCCCCGTATGGCATAGACAAAGTCATTCCCACCCACGACATGAAGAATATATCTAAAAATAGATGAACTTGATATATGAATGTAGTTTGCAAATAAAGAAGCTTGCAGCTTTACTAGGGATGGATTCTACCAGCTGGATATCAGGTATATCTGAGAGGTGTACCACTCATAGGTATATCAGAATATTGATAAGAAATGACCTTTCAAGGTCAGAGAGACTCTCATTCCTTCTGCCGAACTATCAATATGAAGAGGGCAAAACAGTGGCACCAGGTATTAAGGCAAATGATGACCGACACCAAAGACAGCAAAGGCATAATCTCTCTTACTTCTACCAACATGGGGTTTTTTTCTGGTGAATTTTAGGTTTAAGTGTTAACTGAGAAATCAAGTTTAAAGACAGAAATATGCTAGAAACTATAGTGAATGTTGGTGAGTCTTAAAAAGTCTGAACATGGAAGCAATGAAAACCACAATAGGTTGAAAATGATGGAATCCAAGAGTGAATAAAGCAGATTAAAATCATACTGAGGCCAGAAAATGTCCAACTTTTCAACTACTCTGAGTGAAATATGCAGCATTTAGACAATCAGGTTTTAGTAGTTGATGGAGAAAGATTCACAGTGTCATGCACCAGCTAAAAATTTAAAATTTGTTTAATGGTAGAATCAATTTATTAGATTAAATAAAATTGTGCTTAGAGGGTTTGCAAGTTGCTGTAACCATAGAAGTCATCATCATGGCTCTTTGTGGCAACAAATATAAGAACAGCGGGAATCAGGGTGTATGAAATGAGTATCCCTACTACATATCTATGAAACATTTCCCTATGATGATGGAGCAAATCAGTGATTTGTATCTCCCAATATTATTATTGACCAAATAATCCCCTGGCTTTACCCAGATTTTAATTATCAAAATTACATCATAAATAATGTTGTAATCATATGTTCATATAATTATATGAACAATGTTGCACTGAGAGTTGGTTTATTATCTTAGGAATGACTTGATTTCAAGTACATTTTATATACTTCAATATATTTGCCTATGTATTATATCCTAAATGTTAAATAAAACTGCTGTAGTTCTCCATAGCCATTTAAAATCATAAATTTGTTCTCCATATCGCACTTAATGAATATCAATACATTGGTTTAATTGTTTATACATGGGCTCCAATGTACTATAATGTGTTTACTCCATGCATACAAGATAAAATTTCACTATATTATAAATTTTCCCTAAGTTCATTAGCACTGAATACTTCATTAACTATTTTACTTATAAAATATGAATTTTGAAATTGCTTTATATCCATGGAATTAAGTAATAAAGATATATATGCTTGAATTTAAACACCTTTATTTTTTATTTTATTTTTATAATAATTCATTTGTATTAAATTACCTATCTATAATGGATTGGGAAAAGAAACTGACCCTTCACTGCAGGTAGTTTGAGAAGCACTTCTCTAAACTGTTAAGTACAAATATGACCAAGTCAGTCTGTGCAGGAAACCAGGATGTAGTCTCAGGGAGTTAGAGAAAATTTTGAATATACTAGAAAAGGGAAAGTTATAATGTAATACACAAAATCAGTATTATTAACTCATTTATCTCAATATCACCAGTGACCTGAGTGCCCTGACTAAAAGACACAGGAATTTTAATCAACTTGACGGTAATAGTTCTAATTGCAAACTTTCACGCTGGCATTCTGATTTGTACATTATACTCTTCTGAGTTGTATGAGACAGTGCTTGAACCTAACTGAACCTGGACATTTTGAACTGCTGCATCCACACAGCTAAGGAACAAAGCCAGGAGCACGTGAAATCCCCTAAGAGATGAATTTTGTGAGTTCTATCTAACTAGTGTGCCAGGTATTCTCAATGAGAGAGATGGCAAATATCTAAACTATATTCTTCCATTCTCCCTTCCCATCAATAATCATCCATGGCACATTTCCAGCTGAATCAAATGAGGCCTAATAATCCACCTCAACATAAATTTCCAAGTGACTATCAATCAATTGAAGACAGCATGCCAGGTATAAATTATTCTGAGCCCAGTCCTGTACTATGACTTTTCTTGCTTTCTTTAAGCCCCCTTGGGAGATATTTATTTTTAAAGATTTTAATTGTCAGGTCTGGCTAATTTACTCTCAAAGGCTTAGTTAAAAGAAATCTGGCAGAAGAATACAGAGTCTCCATCCATCATTTTTTCTCAGGTAGCCGCCTGAATTAAGGCATAAAACATCTAACTTGATAATAATCACAACTATATATAGCCCAATGGCAGCCATAGGATGACTTTCAATTTCATTTATATTTCTAAGCCAAGTGCCATTATTTCTAACGATCTCTTGAATCACTAGTCTTAGTGTCAGGAGCTTAAATAGCATCACATCCTACTAATATATTAAAATGACTTAGTCTCTACCAACTGGTTGTCTAAACTATATTTGAATACTTTCAATGGTGGAATTCCAATTATTTTAGTGTGACACTTGGTGTGCATGCATGCTCTTGAGAAATTCTTGTTGTGAAAAGTTCTGCATTTTAAGTGTAATATGTGTTCCTATAGGGTATAGAGACACTGAGAACTATGCTTATCCTTGGAATCACAGAAAACAGTTATTTAACTCTCATATATAGCAGCCTTAAAATGTCTGAAGAAAGCCATAACCCATTGTTCTTTAAAGCAAATCAATCTGTCCAATGATTGAAATCTGTTCAGGGCCCCTGCTTACAGCATAGGCTGCCCATTATAAAAGGACCTGAAGCACAGCTTACTTGGATGTCAATGGCATTGCTGCTGTTCCGCACCAAGCTATCATGCCCCTCAAAAACACACATACCACTGACTGCTCCGGAAGAGGTTTGATAGTGCCCGTGGGGATGTTCTAACATGGCTGCTTCAGCACCGACCGCCATGTTTGAATTTCAACCAGTGAGAAAGAGAGATGAAGAGAAGGAAACATTCTCTTTGTTTCAGTAGCATGCAGTAGAAATTTCAAATGTCAAAAACTATCTCAGTCCATTAGCTGAAACCTAATCAAGTGGCTACTTTAAGCTTCAGGAGACCGGTGCAGCATCTTTAACCAGGCAGCTGTGTTCACAGCTGAAATCTCTGTTGCCATAGAAGACCAAGAGAACAGATACAGTTACCGGGACAGTTAATAGTCTCTCAAATGGTAAGGAAAATTTATGTATATTTCAGGATTTAAATTAGGCTTCATGTGCCTATAAAACTTACATTGTCTTATGAAGAAAAAAATACCAAAGATAGGTTTGTTGCTGGGGTTGAGACTGAAGGATTAAATTTCAGGGTTGAACTTTATCTCTATTAAGTGATACAACTGTTGAATACACACATGCAAAACTTCCTCTCTCTACTCATTCCTAGGCATTTAACTAGGTAAAACTCACAGATAAAAATGCCTTCTCTAGAGTCAGTCAGTGTCAAAAGCAGAACCTACATTTGATAAATATGTGACTTCAGGCAATATCTTCTGTAAAATGGGATAGTACCTCAATTTCTTTATCTTTAAAATGAGAATAGCAATTTTACCTCTGATAGTTGCTTTGAGGATCAAAGTATAAAATCAATTTTTAAGTTTACAACCCAGAATCTGGCACCTATTTAGGGCTCAATAGACTGAGCGACTGAACTAAACTGAACTGAAACATTAGCCATCATTGACGTCATTATTATTTCATATGATGTTGTTTAAGACCAAATAACTCAATATAATGTTATACTATTGTAAACTGGTGTGATTTGCTTGGTTAAGATGAAAGATAAATGTCTTTCTGTAGATAGGGATGGGGGTCCTCCTGAATAAAAAATTTTTATTTTCTTGTCATTCTAAAAAGAGAAAATTATGAAAGTGAAAACAGAAACTTGAGAAGACGGACTTGGGCTGGGAATCAAGAAACATACATCAAAGATAAATTTCTTCCCACCCTGTACCAAGGAACCTTAGTTTGCCACAAATGGGTTACTAGTATGCTAGCATATTGAAATTCGTCTTCCTTGAGGTGATCAGCTAAGATGGGTCTGGGACGACTAGTGGCCTTGGCTGGTGGCTCTGGTTGAAAGTTACCTTGTCTGTTTACCCCATCCAGGCAAATACAGTTGACTCCTGAACATTGCTGGGGTTTGGGGTGCTTACCTTCCAGGTGGTTGGAAATCTGCCTATACTATACAGTAGCCCTCTGTATCTGTGGTTCCACATTAATCTAATTAACAAATTAACTGAATACATGCTATGTGCCAAGCAAAATAACTATGATGAGTACTACTGATATAATGGTGACCAAATGATGTGTGATCTTAACCTTCATGAAATATTTAATTACTGAAATAAAAGTCATTAATCAAAGAACCATACAAATATATGATTACAAAAAGATAATTACTATGAAAGAAAACAACATGTACTAGGAGAAAAGGCATGGGTTTGGGCTCCATGAATAGGACACCTGTACTACATTTATAAGACCATTTAACCAATATTTATTGAGTCCTAGGAGTATTTATCTCAAATTTATAGTAAAGTCTTATTAAGAGGTGCTTCAGCTGGGACTTCTGTTTCTGGAAAGATGAAGTAGACATACATTTTCCTAACCTCATATATTCCAGACTTGCAACTGAAGATGCTGGCAACCTAGAAATGCCAGTGGGTATAGACAAAAAAATATCCAATAAATTCTGTTCTCTCTAGGCAAAAAGTCAGGAAAGGAACAGCCTAGAAAAACAGAAAACTTTTTGACAGTGATCACTCTACTCAAGCCAAACACCACAGAAAAATGGTTAGTTTCACAACCACCTACACCAGAAAAGGCTGGGTAGAGTTGTTAGAATTGCACCCTCAATGAGTGGGATAAGACATTCACCCACCCTTTGCTGAGGTGGTGTCAGAAAAGGCAGAGTTGAGAGGTGGGACTTACATCTTTGTGAAACAGTAATAAATTCCCATTTTCTGTCAGGGAAACCAAGTGAGGAGTCTAGACTTCCAACACTACTCAGCAGTACTGAGGTACACTTGTTCCGCCCCCTTACAGGGAAGTCAGAGGATGTCAGAGAAACATGAGGATTTTCTCTCCTGCCCCATGTAATTAGGCACCACCCCACCACAAGAGACCATGACTCTCAAGAGGAATGAGGCACTGTTATCCCTCCTCTCAAGAGTGGTGTCAGTGAAAAACTCCTGAGAAGTCAGCCTCCCACTCTGACCAGCAGTAAGGGGGACCCTTTCTCCTTTGGGTGTCAAAAGTGGCTGAAAGGAGAACCCGGGCTTCTAACCCCACCTAGCAATAGTGAGGCAATGCATCTCATCCCCTGTTGGAGAAATAAAAAACAGAAACCAAACAGAAGACTAAATATATAACAGACTTAAGCTTTGATATAACAACAGTTACATTAAATGTAAATGGCCTAAATACATCAGTAAAAAGAGATTGATAGAGTGGAGTAAAAAAAAAAAAAAAAGACCCAAATATATGCTATACAAAATACTTACTTCAAATATAACAATATAGACAGGCTGGAAGAAAATGGATGGAAAGAGATATATCACGCAAAAACATATCAAAGGAAACCACGAGGAGCTATATTAACATCAAATACAGCAAACTTCAGATTGAAGAAAATTGCTAAGGACAGGGGTATATATTACATAATGATAAAATTGTCAATACACCAAGAAAATACAGCAATCTTAAATATGTATATATTAAACAATGGGGCTACAAAATATGTCAACAAAAACGGATTCAACTGAAAGGAGGAATAGACAAATCCACAATTATAGTTGGAAACTTCAACATCCATCACTCCACAACTGATAAAACATTAGATAGATTATCAGTAAGGATCAGGAATAGCAAGAAATCTAAACAACAGAACCTAATCAACTTTTATAGAAGATGATAACCAACACAGCAAATACACATTGCTTTCAAGTGCCCATCAGAATGGAGATATCCTGAGCCATGAAACAAACCTCAACAAATTTAAAGAACTGAATCATGGTATTCTCTGATTACAATGAATTAAACTAAAAATAAATAACAGAAAGATAACAAAAATCCTCCAAACACTTAAAAACCTAAATGCCATACCTCCAAATAATTTGCAGGCCTAAAGAAAATTGCAACATATCAAACCACAAATTTTGACAAGGATAAGGAAGTATCCTTATCCTAAATGCTGATATTAAATCCTAAATCCTAAATGCTGATATTAAAAAAGAGAAAAATCTCAAGTCAATATTCTAAGCTTTTCCATTAAGAACTTGGAAAGAAAAAAATAGAGAGAGAAAAATCAAGGAAACAAAGATGATTCCTTGAAGAGATCAATAAAGATTACAACCATTAGAAACTCTGAAAAAGAAAGAAGATACACATGACAAATAAGAGGAAAAAATGAGAAGATGTCACTGCAGACCCTCCAGACAGCAAAAAGAAAAAAAAAGATTCCTACAAACAACTTAACTTACATAATTCAACAACTAAGGTGAAGTGAACCAGTTCCTCAAAAACCACAATATACCACAACTCACCCAAAACAAAATAAATAATTGTTTCAGTTCTTTATTCTGATAATTGATTCATAATTACAAAGTCCTATAAAAGAAAACTCCAGCACCTGGTTGTTTCACTACAGAATTCTATCAAACTTAAAAGGAAGTATTTTCACCAATTCTACACAATCTCTTTCAGAAAGCAGAAGAGAGAATATGTACCAATTTATTTTATGATTCTAATACTACCAAAATCAGACAGACATCACAAGAAAGAAAACTGCAGACTAATACTTCTACCAAAGTATTGGTAGAATATTGTGTAAAGTATTGGTAGAAGTATTGTGTAAAAAAAAAATCATTCACAAAATTTTAGCTAATACAATACAGCAGTATATTTGAAAACTATATATCATAACCAAGTGTGGTTAATCCCAAAGATACAAGGTTGGTTCAAATATTCAGAACCAATCAGTGCAATCCTCTATATTGTTAGGCTAGAGAAGGAAAAGCATATGACCAAATAAATTGATGTAGAAAAAGCATTTGAAAATTTAACACACATTTGAAATAATTTTAATATAAAGAACTCTATGTAAAAGCCAATGTGAAAAAGATGAAAAGACAAGCTACAGATTAGAGGAAAATATTTCAATCCATGTATATAGAATTTACAGAGAATTTTCAAAATCAAATAGTAAAAAAATCGAACAATCCCACTAGAAAATGGGCAAAAGACATGAGCAACCATTTCATTGAGGAAGAAACACAGAGGGCAGATGAGCACATTGCTAGCCATTATTGAGTGCAAATTAAAAGCACAATGAAAATCACTAGATGCTTCTCAAAATAGCTAAAAAAAAAAAAAAAGTCACACCAACAAATGCTGGTGAGGATGAAGAAAAGCTGAAATACTTGTACATTGTTGGAAGAGAATGTAAAATGGTAGAGTCACATGAAAACACAGTTTGAAGTTTCTTAAAAACATAACTAAACATGCAACTACCAGCATTTCAATCTTGGGCATTAATCCCAGAGAAATAAAAAAATTATTTTCACATAAAATCCTGTCTACAAATGTTTCACTTCAGTTCAGTTCAGTCGCTCAGTCGTGTTCGACTCGTTGCGACCCCCCGTGAATCGCAGCACACCAGGCCTCCCTGTCCATCACCCACTCCCAGGGTTTACCCAAACTCATGTCTATCGAGTTGGTGATGCCATCCAACCATCTCATCCTCTGTCGTCCCCTTCTCCTCTTGCCCTCAATCTTTCCCAGCATCCGGATCTTTTCAATGAGTCAACTCTTCATATGAGGTGGCCAAAATACTGGATTTCAGCTTCAGCATCAGTCCTTCCAATGAACACCCACGACTGATTTCCTTTAGGATGGACTGGCTGGATCTCCTTGCAGTCCAAGGGACTCTCAGGAGTTTTCTCCAACACCACAGTTTAAAAGCATCAATTCTTCGGCACTCAGCTTTCTTTATAATCCAACTCTCACATCCATACATGACTACTGGAAAAACCATAGCCTTGACTAGATGGACCTTTGTTGACAAAGTAATGTCTCTGCTTTTTAATATGCTGTCTAGGTTGGTCATAACTTTCCTTCCAAGGAGTAAGCGTCTTTTAATTTCATGGCTGCAATCACCATCTGTGGTGATTTTGGAGCCCAGAAAAATAAAGTCAACCACTCTTTCCACTGTATCCCCATCTATTTGCCATGAAGTGATGGGACTGGATGCCATGATCTTATTTTCTGAATGTTGACCTTTAAGCCAACTTTTTCACTCTCCTCTTTCACTTTCATCAAGAGGCTCTTTAGTTCTTCTTTACTTCCTGCCATAAGGGTGGTGTCATCTGCATATCTGAGGTTATTGATATTTCTCCTGGCAATCTTGATTCCAGCTTGTGCTTCCTCCAGCCCAGCGTTTCTCATGATGTACTCTGCATATAAGTTAAATAAGCAGGGTGACAATATACAGCCTTGACGTACTCCTTTTCCCATTTGGAACCAGTCTATTGTTCACGTCCAGTTATAACTCTTGCTTCCTGACCTGCATGTAGGTTTCTCAAGAGGCAGGTCAGGTGGTCTGGTATGCCCGTCTTTCAGAATTTTCCACAGTTTATTGTGATCCACACAGTCAAAGGCTTTGGCATAGTCAATAAAGCAGAAATAGATGTTTTACAGCAGCTTTACTCATAATAACCCCAAGCTGGAAACATGCCAAATATCCGTTAACATGAGAATAGCTAAATAAATTGTGGTACATCCATATTTTGGATACCCCTCAGCAGGAAAAAGTGAACAATTAGTTCATTCATAAATATATATTAATCTTCAGAGAATTATGCTGAGCAAAAAGGTCAATTCCAAAAGGTTACATGATGCATGTTTCTCTTTACATAACACTTTTGAAATGAAAAATTTATCAAAATGCTGAACAGAATAATGGTTAAAAGGGGTTAAGCAGGAAATGGGGGGAGTGGGAAGGAAGTGGGTGTGGCTATAAAAAGGCCACGTGAGTGACATGATGATAGAAATGCTCTGTACCTTCACTGTATCAATGTCAATATGCTGGCTGAGATGCACTTTAGTTTTGTAACAGGTTACAACCCTTAGACACTAGATGAAGGTTACATGGGATTTCTCTGTATTATTACTGCAATTTCACAGGTCCATAAACATATGTGTGCGTGTGTGTGTGTGTGTGTGTGTGTGTGTGTGTGTGTGTATTATGCCTGTGGTGCAGTGCAACTTCTCACATCAGTGACAGACTAGGAAAGCCTCATTCAACCACAGGAACTAGGAAGACAAAGGGAAGCAGAGAAGGACCTGAGGAAAATGAATAACCCCTAACTGCAGTAAGTCCTTAGGAGAGTCATGATAGCAGAGATAGAGGTGGTGGGTTACACTGATACTGGAAAAGATTTGAGTCTCTTCCTATCTATGGGACACCCAGAGGGTCCCAGAGGGACTCTAGAGCAGCATTGTCCATTCAAACTTTCTGCAAAAACGGACATATAATTTGAGCTGCCCAGTACTGCAGCTAACAGCCACAAAGGGCTCATGAGCACTTCAAATGTAATTAATGTAACTGAGGAACTCAAGTTAAAAACATATTTAATTTAAATTGCTACAGAATGGCTAGTGGCCACTGTACTAAACAGTAGCTCTTTTTGGAAGAAAAAAACAGCTGATATGAGAGTCTAGGTTCTGCTACTGGTAAAGTGCTTCAGAACTTGGGTATTTTGTGTGTCCTTATGTCACCTTGATTGTCCTCTTATGCTAATGAAGTCAGCAACAACAAGCTTAAAGTATAGTCTCTTACATATGCAGTAGGTGATGTATGATTATGGCCAAATGGGGTCGATCTGGAAGGCTTGTTATTAATGTTAAGGGACAGGCATTCCAGAAAGTTAAAATAGCACTTTTCAGATTTAAATAAATTAATACGTATTAAAGAATTATATGGCATCTAGTGTCTTTCCAAGATGATCTGATTACAAAATATAAATTGGTTGAAGAGAACGTATGAAGAGTGGATTTGAACTGTAGGCAATATATTGCTGTGTTTCTAAGAAAGATCTCTTAGGAGCAACAGCAAGACAGGAGAGGCAAGGAGAAGTTACCAGGTGCCATTAGTATTCAGTGAGGGGAGCCAGAATAGATTGGCAGCCACAAATACTGAAATGGCCCTCCACAAACTGGTGAAACAAAAACAGAACAACGTGGCCAAAGTGACTTCCAGACCACGATGCTGGGGCAGTAAGAGAAAGCTGGTGCATTTAAATGCGGAGAAACTGGAAAGGAAGCACCATGCTCAGTTCCTAATATATTTTTCTGCCATCAAATGGTCATACTTAAGTAGAGATAGTCCTATCTAGTTCCTCTTGAACAACTGCTTGGCAGCAGGCTGCACCAGAATTAATTGGGTAACACTTTCAAATACAGATTCTAGGGCTTACTCCAAAAATTCTAAATCAGATTTTCCAGGGTAGAATCCAGGAATATGTTTTTGTTTTTTTTAAAGTTCCCAAGTATATTCCAAAGTTTACTTATGTTTGAGAGATACAGTTACAAATCATGAAAAAAAGTAAAAGAAAATCAGTACACATGTCAACTTGGGAAATGATACAAATTTGGGAGTTAGTTAAAACTATAAGAATGAAAACAAGACACAAGCAACTCTGGATAGATCTCCTCCACTGAGAGCAAGAATAGAGTATCTGGGACATGTGCAAAGACAGATATTTAATGTTACTACTTAATACACTTCAGCACAGACAATGAGATACACGTGCATGTGTCCAATATGCTTAACCTATAGTCCTGGGTAAGGGATAAAAAATAGTCTGTATTTGAAGTACACTAATATGGAAGGACTGATGCTGAAGCTGAAACTACAATACTTTGGCCACCTCATGCGAAGAGTTGACTAGTTGGAAAAGACCCTGATGCTGGGAGGGATTGGGGGCAGGAGGAGAAGGGGACGATAGAGGATGAGATGGCTGGATGGCATCACCGACTCGATGGGCATGAGTTTGAGTAAACTCCGGGAGTTTGTGATGGACAGGGAGGCCTGGCGTACTGCAATTCATGGGGTGGCAAAGAATTGGACATGACTGAGTGACTGAACTGAACTGAACTGAATATGCAAACCTCATGAGGAACACTGGGCTGGAAGAAGCACAAGCTGGAATCAAGATTGCCAGGAGAAATATCAATAACCTCAGATATGCAGATGACACCACCCTTATGGCAGAAAATGAAGAGGAACTAAAAAGCCTCTTGATGGAAGTGAAAGAGGAGAGTGAAAAAGTTGGCTTAAAGCTCAACATTCAGAAAACTAAGATCATGGCATCAGGTCCCATCACCTCATGGGAAATAGATGGATGAACAGTGGAAACAGTGTCTGACTTTTTTTGGGGGGCTCCAAAATCACTGCAGATGGTGATCACAGCCATGAAATTAAAAGAAGCTTACTCCTTGGAAGGAAAGTTATGACCAACCTAGATAGCCTATTAAAAAGCAGAGACATTACTTTGCCAACAAAGGTCCGTCTAGTCAAGGCTATGGTTTTTCCAGTGGTCATGTATGGATGTGAGAGTTGGACTATGAAGAAAGCTGAGTGCCGAAGAATTGATGCTTTTGAACTGTGGTGTTGGAGAAGACTCCTGAAAGTCCCTTGGACTGCAAGGAGATCCCAACCAGTCCATCCTAAAGAAGATCAGTCCTGGGTGTTCATTGGAAGGACTGATGCTGAAGCTGAAACTCCAATACTTTGGCCACCTCATGCGAAGAGCTGACTCATTGGAAAAGGCCCTGATGCTGGGAGGGATTGGGGGCAGGAGGAGAAGGGGACGACAAGAATGAGATAGTTGGATGGCATCATGACTCAATGGGCATGAGTTTGGGTAAACTCCAGGAATTGGTGATGGACAGGGAGGCCTGGCATGCTGCGATTCATGGAGTCACAAAGAGTCGGACATGACTGAGCGACTGAACTGAACTGAATCAGAAATATAGAACCCAAGTATATACTAGTTAACCCCCCAAAAAAAATTAATCAGAAGCTCATACTCTCAAAACAACTACCACAAGTGTCATCTACATTATCTCAGTTATTAATACAGTTTTTTAGATTAGGATAATGGATATTAGTATTAAGATGGCTTTATTGGTAGTGAAAGTGTTAGTCACTCAGTTTGTGCTTGACTCTTTGTCACCCCATGGACTATAGCCCACCAGGCTCCCCTGTCCATGGAATTCTCTAGGCAAGAATACTGGAGTCGTAGCCATTTCCTTCTCCAGGGGATATTCCTGACCCAGGGATTGAACCCAGGTATCCTGCATTGCAGGTGGATGCTTTATCATCTGAGACAAAAATGAGTGGTGTTCAAAATTAGTCTCAAATGTAACACAGACACTCCTGTGCTTGCAAAGGGGTAGAATTAAGTGAGCCCAATGTAGGTCCTGGGCTTCACAATCCTGCTTTGGCAAAGCAGCTTTGTCATCTAACCAGAAAGTTAGCTAGAATATTGCTACAGAAGTCTCTAATGAGCCTTTCATGGAAGGTGCTGTCAGAGTATTTAAAAGACAAATAGTTTAGACTACATCAAGCTGACACACAGGTCATGTAAGTATTTTGATGTCTGTTTGCAAATATACATTCTACATTTGATAAAATTTCATTTTATGAGACCATATGGTTTCAAAGACTGAAGGCTACCAACAGCGACAAAAAATAACCTAGTAAAGGTGAATGATGACATCAATTCTTAGTCAGTTTGAAACTAAAGTCATTTTCTCCAGAAAGTTTCGCATGACCTTTTTTCATCAGTTACTCTTAAAAAATGGGATTCCCAGGTGGTGCATTGGTAACCTGCCAATGAAGGAGACACAGGTTTGATTCTCGGATCAGGAAGATCCCCTGGAGGTGAAATGGCAACCCACTCTAGCATTCTTGCCTGGGAAGTCCCATGGACAGAGGAGCCTGGTGGGCTACAGTCCATGGGGCAGGCTACAGTCCATGGGGGGGGGGCAAAGAGTCAGACATGAGTGAGTAACTGAGCACACACACTCTTAATAATAGAATGAAATTAATTACACCGTGGGCTTATTTCAACAAATGAGAGCTGCTAAATTTTGCTGAGCATTGAGCTTCTGGGTTTTCAAAACATGATACTCCCTTGAATAATTCCGTTTTCTTTTCAAAAGAAATCTGAATTAGAAAACCAACTAGCATGGAGCCCAACAGTAAAAATACAATGTTGCAGGTCACCTGTCAGATGAATGGCATCTAATCAGTAGACAATTTCACTGTCAAATTTTTAATGAGAACTGATAAACGAAAGGCTTATTGTTCCAAGTAAGAAGAGAATGTTCTTAACAGCAGAAATCAAAGTCCATACTTCTATCTTCAGTGGTTTAAAGCACTCATTTAAAGTGTGTTGCAATAAGAAGTAGTTTACTCAATGTCCTATTTTTAAAAATCTTCTTCAAAATAATGCTATTTCTATACCAAAAAAGTTTCCTTAGGTATATTATCAGAAAATTCCAATGTTCCAATCAGTAGTTGACCCAAACTCCATCATATACAAATCCAGGAGTGACCACATAATTGTAAGCATTTGTTAGTGTAGAGCTGGACAGGACACACTTCTGTAGCTGTTACATCTGACTTCATGAGGAGTCTTGACTTCTCAGGGAGGGCTATGGTGATTTAATGAGCTTTGTTACTGCAAATTCAGTATCTGCCAGGTATTACCAGTCATTCAGAGTATTAGCGGAACAAAGGGATATTCTTGGAGATCTGTTTAATCATTTATTTGTTTGTTTTCCTTTGTTAAGTATCATTAAGAAAAATAATTGTTGATCCTGTTATTGGAAAAAGAAAGTTTTCTTCTTCTCTTCACTAATAATCAATGGATGGAATAATTGCACAAAGACTTTATGGACAAGTCTCTGCCCCTCTAGAAGGAGGAGGTTAATTTTGTTGATTTGGAATACTGTCTTATTCTAAAAAGAGTAGATTTACTAGAAATGAAGAAAATAACTTTTGTTTGTTTGTTTTAAATGGACAAATTACAAGAAGGCAGGGTGAAGCGAGATTTTAAAAAACAATTGGATCCTTGGGGCTGTCAACAGCTGCGGCTGCTGTCGCGACTCCGATGCAGTGAGCGAGCCCAGGCCGAGGCCGCCGGAGCGCGGCGGCAGGACCGCAACCGCACGGCCTGCGGCTGCCTTTGCAAACCCGGAGCTGCCCTCTCTGTTTCCGATCCGACGCCTCAGCCAAGCTCGGGTTTCAGGATTTACGACCCTCCCTCTCCAGGCCGGCTCCGCGTCGGCATTTTCCCTACCTATCAACAGGAGCTGTGCGTGCATTAAGCCTTCTCCGGCAGCTCCGATTCACACCCACCCCGCAGCCAGCTCACAGCCCGGGTCACTAGGGTCACGGACACCTCCTAATCTTGATTTTTTTTTTAAGCATGCAATGCATGTACAGTCGACCTGGGATTTTTTCAGGTGTCATCTCTATTATTACCCTCTATATTATCTGTCCTTTCTTTGAGTGAAAATCTTGATCGCGGTGGGTTTTATTTTATACGCCAGCCCCTCTTCCTGTTTTATGACGGCACAAAACGGCTATTCCAAGCACACTGCTGTCCAAGAGCATCAGTAAATGAATCCAGTCTCATCCGACTGAAGTGCAGAGGAGAACGGAAGGGAGGCAGGCAGGAGGGCAAGCGGAGGACGGTCCAGCCTGTGTCTGCTCTAAAACAAGTTCAGATTTTCCTTACTGTCGAGTTTCTATAATCTCTCCGAACATGCTAAATGATGGCTCTTTTTTCCTTAAATTACTGGAATAAATACATACACTATATTTAAATTGGGATATATTTAAATCAGTAACTATGTTACTAATATTCAAAATCAGAGTGGCCTCTGATAATGAACAGTTATTAAAAACTCAAGATTTGATTTCACAAGTTCTGGGAAAAAATATTTTAAGTATGTTTTAGGCTTTTTCTGATGTCAATAAAGAAGTGAAAAAAAAAATGCCTTTTGGTCTGTGGTTAGAATTTACACATTGTTCATGGGGCAGGTGTTCTTTCCTTAACTGACATTAAGTGCTGAATCACTAAACCAACCCTTCTAACCTAGAGTAAAACGGAAAATCAGAAAATTAATTTCATTATACAGATTAGTGAAAACCTTCCCCATTTCCTAGTAAATTATTTTTCATTAAAATAACAGCAAAATTTTCAAATAATGTCCTTGCCATTTAAAAATGTTATTTCGTGTGAAAAACTTTGTTTCATTTAAGTAAATTTCATCTTATGGCTTTTGCTAAAATCTGCTTTAAAAAGGTACAATGGTTTCAAATATTTATTAGAAGTAGAACAAAGTAGATGCCCCAATTAGAGTGCAATTTGTAAAATTCAGACCTTAAATACTGCATCAAAGATAGACATCTCTAAAAATAATTTTTTAGAATTTTTAACACCTTACTTGAAATTACCTTTTCTCCCATTCTCAGTGCTTACTCTCCAGTTATTTAGCAGGGCCTAAAAACATTTGCTGGTATCATAGTATACAAAAGTATAAACTACTACACATAAGGGCAAAGCTTTTTCATTTTCTTTAGAAAATGTTTTTCAATGTTAAATAATTGATGAATAATTTGTACTTATTCAAAGGAATTTGGTAATTAATAACCCTAAACAAAATGTCTATTTCACAGTATTTGAAAACCTACAAGCCAATAAAAAACACAATTTTTACTTAATTTATTGCTTAGTCACTTCTTTATACTTATAAAATGAAGAAAGAATATGAAGAATCTCTATACGAGTATATGTAAAAACATATGCTAGCTTTCCATTTTTTTCATCTTTATATTGCATAGTCAAGCTTGGCACTTAACAAATAAGTTGAATTTTTAAAGCATGAATATTCTGCAATAGATGCGAACAATGTGTACCACCGTATAAAAATGCCCACATTTTGGGACATTTCCACTTAAGTTAAACAGCACAAAAATCTTCCTGGCAGTTATTTCCCTCTATAGCTTTTGAAAATAAAACAACTGATATTACTCTTACCTGAGCTTCTTTTGCTTGCTTTTAATGTTCCTATTTTAGGGCTTTTTCCTAAAATAAGTTCTGCTTGAGCCAAGTTTTAGGAAAAAAATGTGTTCCATTCAAGTACAAACACAAAAATCCCACACACTTATTTTTATTTTATTTTTTAAAATGTAATGTTTAATTACACTAAAAGGATAATTCATTGATCTGTAGTGTATGGCCTAGAACCAGTCTAAGAGTCAAGATATACAGTAGCTGAAGTGTTAAGCCTTAGATAAAAAATGATTCCAAGGTTTTTATAGGAAAACATTTAACATCATTTCAAATAATATTGTGCTTTAATGAATGTAAATTTTGCATATTACCAAATCAACATTTTTAAAATAAAATTGAGTGTTCAGGTTTACCAAATTCTATTCTGATAGTCATTTTAGTGTTCAACTATATGACACTGACACAAATAGAGCCAATTTATATTTTTTTAATTAGTCATATTATCAATTTCAAATATTGGGATATAATAAGTTTTACCGAATTGTAAAGCTTAGATATTGAAAGTGTTCAACTTTCACTGTCTGCAAACTTAGATCTTCCTGAATCAAGAGCAGTTTTAAACCTGCAAAGCTCAACAGAATCTGTTGTAAATATTTAGAAAATTCTACTTAAGAAATGTAATGTTCATCTTTAATACATTATTATAAATATAAGTTCATGTAGAGAAATACTGGTGCTCTGTGTCATTTAACTGAAATTATTTTTTAAATATGTGACAGGACATATTTCATTAGCCTTTACAAAATTTTGTTTCTCTTGAGTCTGTATGAACCAATATCAATATTGTGAATTAATATTAAAAAGTGAAAAAAAAAGTTTTCTTTTGCCCTAATATTTAAAACTTATGAAATATGAATAAACACAAGTGGAATACAATGCTATAATTTTCAAATTTTCCCTGATTTTACTACCATATCCCTAGCTGACTAAATTAAACCTTAAAAAAGTTGAAGTCAATTAGCCATAAAAGAATTATGTTGGTATTAAAATAGGCACAATTTTTTGCCACATGAACTCATACATGTGTCAAATTAATAAAAGTCATGTTCACATAGTTCACTGTATATCATTATTCAATGCATTTAACCAGTTCAAGTTAATTTGTAGCATCATACTTATTAAATTGAAATTGTAATCCGTAGTAGAATGTGCGTGCTTGTGCATACTAAGTCACTTCTGTCACGTCTGACTCTGTGACCCCATGAACAGTAGCCCGCTGGGCCCCTCTGACCATGGGATTCTCCAGGCAAGAATACTGGAGTGAGATGCCCTGGACTCTCAAAGGGTATCTTTCCAACCCAGGGATCGAACCCACATCTCGTCTCCACACTGATAGGCAGGTTCTTTACCACTGAGCCACCAAGTCCTAAAAGACAAACCAAATGTGTATCTAATACAAGCTATTTCTTGTGTTTGTTTGTAACCCAATTGTATAGTCAAACAGTAAATAGTTATAAAATTTCTAAAAATGTTGATGATTTTATAAAGATAGGATTTACTACAGAATATCATAAACTCTTCAGGTAGGAAGAGCAAGAATAAACTTCACTACAAGTTTTATCTCTGGGGCAAATAGGTGACTTGAAAATGGAAATAATAATAATTTCAGCAGATGACACCAAGGATTAAATGTACTTATAAATATAAAAAATTTACTCTGTACATATATTTTTTTTATACAGAGTAAATTTTTTATATGAGACAAGTGCTCGGGCCTGGTGCACTGGGAAGACCCAGAGGGATCGGGTAGAGCGGAAGGTGGGAGGGGGGGATCGGGATGAGGAATACATGTAAATCCATGGCTGATTCATGTCAATGTATGACAAAAACCACTACAATATTGTAAAGTAATTAGGCTCCAACTAATAAAAATAAGTGAAAAAAAAAATAAAAATAAAAAATAAATATAAAAAATTTAATAAGATTAAATATATATGCATACATGTACTAAATTTGTGTACAGATGAGGATAAAGTATTATTTAATTATATGTGTTGTATTAGATATATTCAGATATATTTATGTATAAACATACATATGCAAAACACATTTATACATGCATTACATATGCTTACACACCCAAATCTATATACCCATCCCATAATAATCCTTCAGTATATAGAGCTATCATAGTCAATAATCTATCATTAAGTAAGTTATCTCTGACACTTCCATTCTAATGCTTTATGTTCATTTATTTTGATTGACAAACCAGCCCACTTTCTCCAATTTCTCCTTCAACAGAGACTTTTTTCCTTTATTCTTTGTCGGCTTGACCAACTCCTTCTCTATCCATACTTTCCATGTTGCTCTTTGAGATCCACATATTTCTGACCTGACGCATGCACTGCAGTGCAATCCTGAAATAACAAGGCTTTTTTCACCCACTTACAATTCTGATATATTAAATCTGGGAAGCCTACTACTCTTTTTACTTCAGACATACATTTTTGGTGGGCTAACGTCCATCCGCGTCTGAATGTCCTACAGGAGCTGATGCTCATTGGAATGTAACTGAATCATGCCTCCATCTCCAAAACAACTGCTGCTCTTGTGGCAAGTCTTTCAAGTAATATTTTTATCACCCACCATGTTTTCTTAGTCCAGAAACCTCTGATCTGTCATCAACTCCTCCCTCTTGCTCACAGCTCATAAACTGTGAAGTTCAGAATGTTCGACCCAAAAAGACCACAGCTCCTGTCTTTTCTATTTGTAGCTGCTACTAGATCCTTGCTGTTTGTCTCATATTCATCTAGTAAACCTCTACTGGAATAGATGTCTAATCTACTCATCTGAGACTTTTTTTTGCCTTAAAATCTCAGAAATTCTTTAACTTTTTCTCTAATTTTCAAATTTACAATCAACACGATTTACTTTTATAATCAGATATAAAAATAATATCCTTTTATAAATTACTATTGATTACAGCATAAATTCAATAACCTTATTATAGCTCAGAAGCCACTTAAAATATGACCACAAATTACCTGGTCACCTATTATTCTCTGAGCTGTTCTTGGATCACATTTTGAATTTTCAAACTTGTATAATGATCTAAACATTTTTTTCTCATTCTGAAATTTTCTTATTTGCTTACTCATTTTCTATATAGGCTGCGGAAAAATATCATCACCTCTTGGTAAGCTTTTTGGGTGGTAAATTCTCAGTGTTCACAAAACAGTTTATTAAAATACATTTCACAATATAGCACATGTATTGATTTTTTAAAAATCTATCTTCTTTTACTGGCCTAAAGAGTCCTTAAGGACAAGAATCATTCTCTATTCATTTTGTAGAAGGAAGGATAGAGAGAAGAAATGCAGGGAGGCAGATACAATTTAAGGACTAATTTCCATAATTTTAACATATTTTGGCAGGAAAAAGAAATATGATATTTAATATATTCAAAACACAATATTTAAAAATCTTACCTCCTCCAAATCTTACTTTCCCCAAGAGGGAAAACATTTTCATGGTATTTAAAAATTGCTATAAGAAACACTTTTGAACATTATATTTAGGGCTTATTTAAGCAAAACTATGCTCTCACTTCTGCAAATGTATGTGTGCTTTCATCAATATTCATTTTGGTAAACAGAAGAAATGGCTAATAGACTCTATATTCAAAGTGATGAGAAGAGTTCTTGCATTGTTTTAGTTGCTTTTGCTAATTTAGATTGGTACCTCCAACTTCCCAATTCTAAGAGTAAAACTCTTATAATATTCAAAAGAACTACATATGGTTCTGCACCATTTCCCTCTGATATCATTTCTGTCCACTCTCCTCCTCCTTCTAGCTTCAGTGGTTTCTCACTTTTTTTCTGAAATACACCAGCATACTCTCACCATAATATTTCACTAAAGATATTCTCGCAACTTGGAAAGCCATTCACCAGATATCTGTTTGGTTAACTCCCTCACCTCTCTCAGCTAGAGAGAGCTTGTTGTACCTGAGTCATCCCCAGCATGCTTCATAACTGTATAGAGAGTTGATTAATTCTTAAGTTACTTGGAATTAAGGCTTCAGAAAATTCTAGCTAATGCAAATGGATCTTAGACCTAGAGATAAGAGGTAAAACTTGTGTATAAAGAAAAAAAAACTGTGCAGTAATGAGTTAACTATTTCTGAGGGTGCTCAAACCCTGCACATATCAAAGAAAGGACTACCCCTTAACTGGCTCTGGAGAGAAAACATCTAAGCCCTTATCCTGTCAGATAAGAGTGTTTTATATCTGGGATCTTGGGCCACACCAGATAGAGTATGCTAACAATGTGATTTATGGTGAACGCCCTTTACGGTCCATTTGGGGTCCTGGACCATACAGCACCACTTGATCTCTAGAGGGTCTGAAGACCCAGTAGTTGAGGTCAGTCACACAAATCCTCCATGCTTGTGTAACTGCTCCAATAAAAACCTTGGATACGAAGGCACAGATGAGCGTCCCTAATTGGAAATAATATGTCCTTATTGTGACACATCATTGCTAGGAGAATTAAACATTATCCATGTATCTTCACTGGGAAGGGTAACTGGCAATTTGTTTTCTCATAGACCCTGCTGTATATATGCCTTTTTCTTTACTGGCTTTAGTTTTTCTGTGTTCCCTGTGGTAAACTGTAACTCAGTTTAACAGCTTCTCTGAGTTCTGTACTTCTAGAAAATCAGCAAGACCAGGATGATCTGGTGGATCCCCAACACAAAATAGGAGGAAATTTTTCTAACTTTGAGTTAGGTAACACGATAAAAAATGTATGACACATCTTGACTATATAAATTTAAAATCTTTTTGTTTCAAAAGATAATATTATGGAAATGAAGACAAGCCATAGAACAGAAGAAAATATTTTCAATTATATATCTGAAAATATTTGCAAATCAAATATCCAAAATACAGAGATAAGTCTTACAGCTCAATAACAAGAGGACAAAGGCCAAAAAATCTGAAGAGATGCTATTTCAAAAAAAGGCAAATAGATTGCTACGAAACACAGACAAAAATGCTCAACATCACTTGTCATTAAGGAAATGAAATTAAAACTACAGTGAGATACCATTGATTATAAAACAAAAAATACACAAGTTTTGCAAGGATTTGGAGAAACTGGAATCCAAATTCATTGTAAATGGGAAATTAAAGTGGTATATTATTCATATTATCTCCACAAGGGAGATAATAAAAATGGCCTTTGGTATTGAATAAACAAAATGTGGTATAGCCATACACAAAAACTATTTAGGAACAAAAAACACACCAGAATAGTAATATATGCTACAACGTAGATGAACCTTAAAAAACATTAAGCTAAGTAAAATGTTAGTTTCAAAACACTACATACTGTATGATTTATTTTATATGAAATGCAAAGAAAAGGCAAATTTATAGACAGAAAGGAGAGCAGTGGTTGCCTGAGGCTGGAAATGTAAGCAATAATGATTGGCAAATAGCTCAAGGGACTTCTTTGGGGTGATGGAAATGGTCTAACATTGGTGGTGGTTGCACAACTCTATAAATTTACTAAAAATCATTGAATTGTATACCTATAAGAGATGAATTGTACGGTTTTAAAAATTAACACCTCAAAAAAAATTAATACCTCATTTAAACTATAAGAAAAATTTAATGGGAAAAGATGCAAAAATAAACAATAAATAATAACCTGCATGATATATAAGAAGAAGATAGTGTTTTGATTCCAAAACAATGAAGAATTTAATAGTGAGTATAGGAAATATAGGGAAGAGGGAACAAAAATTTTTCAGTAATAAATAGGGTGGTCAAATAAGCCTCACAAGTTGACAGCTGGTTGAAGAGCTTGCCAACTCAAGGAAAAAGTGGGAGCAAAGTTTTAAGGCAGAAGCATAGCCTCAAGTTTGAGGAACAGTGAGGAGGTCAATGGGGTTAGAAGGGAAAGATTTGTAAACAATAAAGTCAGAGCAATAATGACAGTAAAGAGAGAAAAATAAAAGCCTATTACCCATTGGAAGGTCATTATTTTGAGGAAAACTGGGAGAGCCATTGGAAATTTTTTAACAGAGAAGCAGCATAATCTGACATACCACTTACAAGCATGACTCTGGATGCTACAAGAATAGACTTCAAGAGTGAAGGAGAAGTAGGGAGACCAATTAGGTGGCTATTTTGATAATCCTGGCAATATGTTATGATGATTTGAACCCACCAAGGGGGTAGATGGAGGTCTCAGTGAGTGGTGATATTCTGGATAAAGCATGGGGGAGAAACTGGCATACATTTTTCTCCTTTTAAAAGTTAATTCATACTTTTATAAAGATTAGAAGTTAATACATCAATCATATTTCTTTATATTTGATGGAATTATTGAATATTTATGCTTCTACATTTTCCAATTTTCTAGCCATGTGCACATATTGTTTCTATAGAGAAAAACCATTTTTTCAACATCCAGTTAATTGAGCAAGATTGTAATACACACAAACTTTGTTTTTGCCAAAATTTTAAGACAACATCAAACTGGTTACATATATGAAGTAATCAGTGATAAATGGTAATATTAGCAATATGCAGAATAGTCAAGCAGCAAATATTTACTGAAAACAGAGTGGTAAATTCACTTTTCCATAAAAATGTGGTAACATTATTATCAACTAACTTTCCTGGGATTGTATGACTCTCTCCAGAGTTTGTCTAATATCTAGTTTTTTTAGTTGGTAATAAATGCAGTTCTAGTTATAATGAATATAACTTTTATCAGTAAGGAAAGAATTATGTTGAAACAGGGCTTCCCAGGTGGCTCAGTGGTAAAGAATCCATCTGCCAGTTCAGGAGACACCGGAAATGTGGGTTTGATACCTGGATAAGGAAGATCCCCTGGAGGAGGAAATGGCAACCCGCTCCAGTATTCTTGCAAAGAAAATCCCATAGACAGAGGAGATTGGTGGGCTACAGTCCGTAGGGTCACAAAGAGTTGGTCATGAATGAGCGCGCATGCGTGCACACACACGTGAGTGCACACACACACACACACACACACACATATGCTGAAATAACAAACAACTTCAAATTCTCAGAGATTTAAATAATAAAGGTATATTTCTCATTTCACTCTGTGTCCAATTCAAATGAGTGAAGGCAGGGTGTCTAATAACTATAGTTACTTAGAGATCCAGACTGTTGAAGGCTTCATTTTGACATGATCTACCAGGATAAAATATGTTAAATTATTAACTGGTTCTTAAAGCATCTGTTCAAAATGATACACCTTACCTCTGCTCTCCTTACATTGGTTAATGCAAGTCCCATGTCCTATGGTCAGAAAAGAGTCAGGAAGTCCAATTCTATGATGTACTCAAAATTTAAAGAGAAAAATCTATGATAATTATTATTTTGAGAAGGGAGATAAAAGAAGAAAATATTAGAGCTTCAATTTGTATTAATTTTTATATAAAAATAAAATTAAACTAAACTAATATTTAAAGATTTTCTAAAATTTAATTTTAAACTCTAGTATTTAATTATAAAAAATTTAATTTATTCCCATACCAGATGGTCACATGACATGTATAGTCCCCAACATGTTGAGACAGTTTCAGAATTCCAAAAACATGAATGAAAGCAATTGTCTTCTTTCTTTCATTTTCTTGCAATACTTGCATATAATGGATTGTATACAGATCAAGTTAAGAATTATTATAATCCAGTTTCAACTCTCCACAAAGTAGGCAATAACTTTGTAAGATGCCTACAAAGACATTTCGGAATTGAAAATTGCAGAACCTATCAAGAAGAAAATGACAGAGTGACACTTCTATTCCTAGTACCAACTTGTCATCAGCTACATACAGCTGCCGTCTAAAGAAACTGCCAAAATCAGATTTATGAAGAAAATTATTTCACATATGGATTGATGGCCACCAACATTAATGATGAATCTTCCTTAAATGTATATTTTATATGGTGTGTACATGCTGTATACTGGACCTTTACAAGGTATCTTTAAGGGCTATTATTTAAAACAAGCACTGAAATAAATACATTACAGCTATGTCTTTGAATCACCCTATCACATGGTATTAAATCAACATTTTTCCAAATACTGAAGTATTCAATAATGGAAATATTTAATACTTTCAATAATGCTAAATAATAGTTAATATATTATAATAATTTAACTTTTATGAGAGAAAAATGGGTTTATTACTAATAAAACATTTAAATTGTTTAAAACATTATTAATTTAATCTTTATCTCTTATAATTTTTACTACTGTGTATGCTTTAGAATTACCATAAATAACAATAAAGAAATTGATATTTTAAGGTATGTGCTCATTTTTTTTGTTTTTAGCCTACAAGGTTTGTGATTGAATAAAGTCCTGATCAATTAGCTCAAGGACGGGGCATTCCAGTCATTATTTCAATCTGTGGTCAAAATTTATTTTTTTCAATTGTCTACTTGAAATTTCCGTTTGGGTGAATAACAGATTTAACATGTCCAAAACGAGTTCTTGCTTTCTCTATCAAACCTCTACCCTGCCAAGGTCTTCACAGCTCTGTCAAAGGTACAAACATCTATCTAATGGTTAAGGTCAAAGGCCTGTCATGCATCATTTAGTCTTCTCCTACCTCACACCCATATCAAATCTATTAGCAAGTCCTGACATTTCTACCTCTAAAGTACACACTACATTCGTCATTTCTCTTCCAACTGAATCAAAGTAACACGAACTCTCTTCTGGATTATCACACAGTCCTAAAGTGTCTCAACCCACTTTTGCCCTGCAAAAGCCTGTGCAGTCCCACCTAAAATGGTGACAAGTCCCGTCAATCTCCTACTGTGCATTGGTCATTACCAGTTATAAAATCTAAACTCCTTGAAATGCTCTTGCCCATTCCTTAAATCTCTTTCTCATATGACTTTCCCGTTTTGTCTTATATGTTCAAGGTACAGGGATATTTTTCTCTTCTTCAAACAGACTAAGCCCCTTTTGGTCTAGATGTTCACTCTGTTTGGAACACTCACCTCCAGGATATTTTCTTGTCTGATTCCTTCTCAGCATTCAGGTCTCTGCTACTAAACCAGCTCTTTAGAGAGAAGTTCACTGATCATTTTATCTTACTGGTCCCCACCCACTTCCCCAGCCCCACTATGTAGCAAATTATGTATTACATGGCTTTTAAGGCCTACAAAATTTATGCATCCGCATGTCCTCAGCCTCATTTCCACTGTTTCCCCTCAATTGCTCTGCTTTATCCTCACATGTCTCCTTTTTGCTTCTTACTTAGATAAAGAGATCTATTATATGGTTTGCACTTGCTCTGTCCTCAGCAGAAATGTTCTTCCAGAAATATGCAAGACTCATTTCCTCAGTTTATTATGGCCTCTGCTCAAATATCATCTCAGCAGAGCTATCTGCCCTGATTGCCCTAGCAAAAGATCATCTCCTCCCCCTCTTGCTTTGCTCTCTACTTTTTAGTTCTTCATGGTACTTGTGTATATATCAAATCTGTCAGCTGTTTGTCATTTGTTCCAGCCACTGGAATATAAGCCCCAATAGGGTAGGGGCTTCCCCAATCCCTTCCATGATTCTAGCCTTTTGGACAATGCCTGGTAATGTGTTATTGTATTTTATATAAGCTAGTCCACGCTGAGACTCACTTGATGTTTCACGTTTCATGTCATAAAGGAAGCCTGAATCAATTTCAAAGGAACAGTAATACAATACAACATAGACTACTGTCTCTAACAACATACAATAAAACTAGTAATTAAAAGAAAAGAACAGCTAACGACAATGTTATATTATCAGAAAATAAATAGCCATTGGATTTAAAAGGAAAAACATGTACTCAGAACTGAGTAAAAGTGAAAATATTACAAGGCAAAATTTATGGGAAAGAAACAAGTATCTAGAGAAAAATATAGGTTTAGGCGTACTTACCAAGAAAGAAATGTTTTTAAAATGACTGTGATTTATACCAGGAAGCCAGAAAAGGAGCAGGAGAGCAAAGGACACGAGAAAATAATAGAGTCAGAAATCAAGGAGAGAAGCAAAACAACAGAGGATTTCACCAAACCAAATTCTGATTTCCCTCCCCAAAATGTCATATCCAGTTATTCTTATAAGAGAATTTTACCAAATTAAAGAGTTTAAGGCCCATTTCTCTCTTTTCAAATACCTCAAAAAAAAAGAAAACAACAAAATCTATGTAGTTCACTTTAGAAAGCTAGTGTTATCTTGAATCTAAAATTATAAATGAGTCTATTAGCTCATTTCGATTATGATCAAGTGCAAAAATCCTTAAATATATCAAATTCCTACTTTGTATTTCAAATGTTACTACATATTATTATCAATACTATATTAAAAGATTCTTCAGTTTGAAAAATCTTTTAAAGGTAATTTCATTAGCAGACCAAAGAAACCAAACAACCTAGAAAGCAAGGAATAGATAGGAACTTCCTTAATTTAGTGACGACTAAACACCAGTTCTAGAATACTGTACTTAATGAAGGAGTTTTAAACACATTTTCTTTATGATTCATAATTCTCATTTTTTAACACAGTACTGGAGGCTCTGGACTATACTATCAAGATAAGGAAAAATGAACAGTTGCAAAACACATGAGGCAAGAGACCCAACTCAATGTTTTCTAATGATATCAATATTTAGGAAAATCAGAGAAATAAAAAATAAATTATTAAAATTAATAAGTTCATCAGTATGACAGTAATAGGTACTTACATTTCCACTTCAGTGGTAATCAATGAGAACAGAGGAAATACGGTATCAGTCAATATAGCAATACAACATGTGTATGTGTCTGCATTCTAGGAACTAGCTTTAGAATACACAGGATCTCTACAGAGACATTTTTTTTTAAATTCTAATACATGATCAGAAAGATGAATTTTTAGTTTGTTTATTTTTACTGAGAGATAAACTATGTTAATGGATGGAAAGACCTTACTACTTAAAAAACTGAAGTCATAATCAAAAAACTTATCTACATTAGAAATCCCAGCTCAGAATGGCTTTATTTGTAATTTTACTAAATATTTAAATAAGAAATTACATCTAATTTTTATGATATCTTTAGAAGAAGAAAAAAGACTCTACCCAAGAAGTTCTATAAGCTCAACATAACTCAATAAAAAAACCTGGGTAGGATGTCATACAAGATTAAAATTATAAGCCAATTTCATACCCTAAAAGAAATACAAAAGTTCTTTAAAACTAATAAACTGAATTCAATGATATATAACCAAATTGATCTTATCCCACAAATAAATGACTTAAGATTTTAAAAAATCAGTGCAAAAAAATATTATCATCACAAAAGTTATTTAAAAATTTGATAAAGTAAACATAACTTTATGACTTAAAAAACTGGTAGAAAATTAGAAACTTCTTTAAATTAAACCAAACATTATATTTAATGATAAATTATTAAAACTTTCTCTCTATGGTTGTGAGGTGAGTAAAACGAGGGCTTTTATCATTACTCTTATTTGATAAAATACTATTGATAGAAACACTAGCTAATACTTTAACTGAAGGAAAATAAAGTACAATCATTGGAAAGAATAAGAACCTATCAACATTTACAGAAAACTTAAATATGTATATAACAAATCTGAAATAAAGACATATTCTTAGAATTCAAACACACAAAGAATAAATGAAAACTTCAAAAGATACCACTTATAATGGAATTTTAAAAATCAATCAGTTAACTAAGAATAAATCTGAAATAGAAGTGTCAAAACTTCACAAATAAAAATTATTAAATGTTACAGACAGAAGTGAAAAGATATCTATTCATATAACTAGACAGATAAACTAGGTTCATGGTTCAGAAGAAGACTTCATTTAAAGATCATGTCAATTCTCTATAAAACAATGAACTGCTAATAAAAAAAATTGGGAGAACTGGTTTTACGATACTAGTTCTCAAATTTGGCTTCATTTTTAATCATCAGGGAGATTTTTAAAAAACTGATGCCTTATCACTTACAAATTAAATCCTTGTCTTTTCAGGAGAGAACCAGACTCTGAGAGTTGCTAAGAAAGTAAATTTTAAAAGTTCCCATCACAAGAAAAAAAAAAAACTGTAACCATGTGTGGTAATATGTGTTAACTAGATTTATAGTCGTGATAATTTTGCTATATGTACAAATAATGAATCATAGTTTTGTACAGTTGAAAATATATGATATTATATCTAAATCTCAATTATCTTAAAAAGAGATATCAGGTGTTATGAAGAATATGGATTAATTAGAACTCTCACGTTCTGCTGGTAGGAAGGTTACGTGATATAACTACTTAAGAAACTTTTTTTCCATTACCTACCCAAACCAAACATATGCATCCCGTGTGATGTGGCAATCCCACTCATTTATACACACAACTGAATATTATACACGTGTGAACACACATATATAAGAATGTTCATGACAATGTTAACAGACATCTTCAAACTGGAAATAATTCAAATGCCTATTAGTAGTGGAACGGATAAATAAATTGCAATATATTCCTCTACTGGAATATTACACACACTGGAATGAATAGCCTATATAGAACAGCATGGATTAATTTTACAAAGATAATGTTGAACATATATGCCAAACATAAAAGGATACTATTATAATGTTTCATTAATATAAAGTTCATAAATGGGCAAAAGTCTGATAAGGGTTACTTCTTGGGAAGATGGTAGATAATGACTGAGAAAGAGCACAAGATGTAACTTCCAAAATACTTGTAATTTTCTATTTCTTGACCGTGATGGTGGTTACATGGATACACTTAATTTGTGAAAATTCATCAAGCTGTATGCTTTTTTCTCTTAAGTGAAGTGTAGCATAATAGTAAAGTATTAAAGGATGAAGACAGTCTGAACACATGGAGAGAGTATGTTCTTTTGCAAGATTTAAAGTAAAAATGTCAATTCTTCCCAAGTTAATCTATAAAATCAACATACTCTAATACAAATTCCAGTTGAATTTTTTTTTCCCAGTTGAATTTTTAAAGTAATCAATTGATTTATTTAAAGACATGTTTGAAAGGTCTGTGAATAGCTACATCAACTTAGGATAAAGGAGCAAAGAGATTGGTTTATATGTGAACTATGCTTATGCCAAAGCCATAGTTACAAAAACAATGCTTGAACACAATTGAGAAAACACAGACTAATGAACAGAAGAGATATTTAAGAGACAAACCAACCCAGTTATGAGCATATAACTTAAAGACAAGAACACAAATCAGAGAGAAAAGGATGGCTAGCTTAGCAAACGGTGCTAGAAAATTGCAGTTACTATATGGAAAAAATTCAAATTGGATTCCTGTGCACTTCATGGCATAGTTTAAAATTTAAATATGAAATTTAAAGTTGATTTAAAATAACATAAGAAAATATCTTTGTAAACCAAACATGAGGAAGAACTTTCTAATGTGAAATCTTAAAAGCACAAACTATGAGACCAAACAATGACTTGGGTACAGCTTAGGAACAAAGATACATTTTGCAATATTATATATATGGAAAAATATGGTCTGCTTCAAAATAATCAATTTACAAATGAATTAAACAAAATGGTCTGTAGAAAACTGATGGCTGCCTATACCAATTCATTGCCTGTGCATGCCCGCTCAGTCACATCCGACTCTTTGTGACCCCATGGACTGCAGTCCTCCAGGTATCTCTGTCCATGGGATTGTCCAGGTAAGCATCCTGGAGGGGGCTGCCATTTCCTATTCCAGGGGATCTTCCCGACTCAGGCATCAAACCCGTGTCTGCTACATCTCCTACACTGCAGGTGAATTCTATACCACCCACATTCACTCATTCTATTCTGTTATAAATCATACAGTCTTAGTAAAAGTCACTCTGTACTACCTCAAGAGGTTAACTCAATCTCTCCTGTAAGGTGATTTTGTTTTATGTATTTATTTTGGCTGTTCTGGGTCTTCCCCGCTGCCTGCGAGCCCTCTCGTCACAATGAGTGAGTGCTACTCTAGACGCGGGGCAAGGGCTTCTCACTGTGGCGGCTTCTCCTCTTGGGGAACTCGGGCTCAGGAGCACCCCGGGGCCAGTAGCCACAGCTCCCAGGCACTAGAGCGCAGACTCACAGGTGTGCAAGTGTGTGTTTGTGTGCGTGTGAACTGGGTCTGACATTCATCAATCATTTTATTTCACAATATAATATCTAAAAAATTATTTTGTCTGTAAATGGGAAAGATTTGCCTACCAACAGCTTTTTACCTTCCCAGTACCTTTTCTGGACTTAATTGTATGACTGGCTCAATTCTACCACCCTTGGAACCAGAAATATATATTTCCCCAGAAAATGACTCTGTCTTACATATATTCGAAGCACTGCTTAAAAAAATTGAGGGTATGTATTGTATATGTTGTAAGTCTTAATGTTTTCTCTGAAGTAATAGAGTAAGTTACACCAAAGCACACTAACTTATTCAACAGTCTTAGTTGAACTCTGACTTTAGAACTCTGACAAAGATTCCATAAAAATTATCTTGTATTTAGTAAGTGCTAACTTCTATACCTTGAAATATGAATGTCATTATTAAATTAGAAGTTAGACCACTATGGAAAGAGGGAGAGAAACATTGATATAAGCAGCATTTAGAAGTGGTTAGGATTTTGGTGAAATTTTCTTCCTAAATGCTGTGCTTTTAATAGCTGTTTTTAAAAAAAAAAAAACCCAAAAACTGTATTTTATGTTCTAGAAACATAGATACAGATAACTTTTCACTTGAATTACAACCAATTTCAAAGGAAAGGCAAGAATAATTCATGTTGAACTATTTAAAGCCCTACAAAAAGTTCAAGAAGCTTCACTCACTTCCTAGCCCCTATCCACACCAGTCTTATCCAGTTTCTCCTTTCTTGAACACAATATATTAAGTCTCGACAATTTCTCAATTACCGTCTCGGATAATGACCTTTCCTTTAACAGAACTCATATATTCTCCATTTAAAAAGCTTGCACCTAAATTCCTAACAGTATATTGAGCATATTGTAGCCAATCAAAAGATAGGAAGGTGCTTACCTTCAAAATAGAAGCCTGACTGGATTTCTAGGACCCTGGGGAGGGTCCTGAGGTCAAGGGAGTGGATGAATTCTTCCAGGGACAACGCCATTGCTTTGGCTTGGGTCTTGTGCGGACCTGGCCCTTACAGAAGCTTCTGTCTTCTGAGTGTCACTTTGCAGCTACAGTTCCAGCTCATCGTTCCTTTACCTGGGATGTCGCGCCGGAGCCTGCTTGGGGTGGAGTAACTCTATGTGGGGAGGGGAGTGAGAAAGGAGGAAGGAGGCAGCAGGGGACAAAGGGTGTTACAGCTCTTTTTAGTTCTCATTGTGGCTTCATTTCCTTCTAACACTGAAGTAGAACAGGATGGGGGTGTGGTGAGCATGTCTGAACAGACACTGCTAAAAAAATGAGAACTGGCAAGTAGCTGGGTTCATCTGCTCCTGGACCAGCTGTGCATCCTCCGCAGGGGCCAGGCTGCCTGAGGTCAGAGTTGTTTGTGGCTTGTCAACCAGGAAAGAATAGGAATTCAGGACTAGGGTATAATCTTAAAAAGGGCACCGTATCAATTCTTTATCTCTTCACTTCACTTCTAAAGTTTGGCTCTGTGCCTTATTTGCATACTCTCAGGGCTTTTATACAAAATTAGGTTACAAAAGTGCTTTGTGTCAGCTCTTTTCAGAAATCTGATACTCTGGAGGGGGAGGATCAGAAACCCCTTTTTATTCTTCCACATTAAAAATTTTGCTGAATATTAAAGGAGAGCGGGGGAGGGGTACACTCTGCAAAGTGATACAGTGAATCAAAATGAATTTTCTAATCACCACACTATAGTGAAAGTATCTAAATCTGTTGTTAGGAAATCTGAATTTCCTGGGGTTAGCTCTGATTTTGACTTACCAGTGACATCAGCCTTGTCTTCTCTGTCCCTCATTTGTCTCATTTATTTAATAGAGAAAAAGTTAGAGCTTAACAAACTAAAAATTTCTTACAAGGCCAAAATTCTACAACTCTGATCATGGGGTCCAAATTTGCAGTGGCGAGGGTTGGGGATGACCAAAGTCAAAGGAAGCAAAAGAAGCTTCATTAAAAATAAATCTCTAAAAAACCCTTCCTAGTCTTTATATTTAAGTGAGACAATATTTTAGAGCTAGAGTATACAATTCAAGGTGACATTTTCCAAGTCTTTATAAAGGTGACTAAAAGAAGACTGGTCGATATAAATACAGCAAAAGAAACTAGGAAGCTGCATATTAGACTTACAAACTGGACTCCGGGTTCCTGTCTAGAAACTGTTTTAGCCTTAAGCTGCAAAGAGCATAGCCAGACAGAGAGGGCCAGGGCGCACTCATTATGTAAATAACCTAAGAAAATAAAAACAAGGCCTTATAAAACTCTTTTAACTCTTAAAATCATATTTTATATTTGCAATAATCTGCCTGGCTTCAATTCTGTCTTTACAAAACTAAATTTTATAAGGTCACGTCAATAGTTTTTTCACCAGTAGCTTCTAAGTACTTTTTCATTTGCAGTTGTTTTTTTGTTTTTTTTGCTCAAGATCCTCCTAAACTTGATCAGTCTGCCTTCTGCACCCCTTTTCCCAAGCTTAGGACCTTCAATAGACTGCAACCATTGTTTACAGCTTGCCTCTCACATGGTTGAGTATATGGAAAGGGCTGCTGTGGACTGCTCCTTAAAAATCGTGCATCTGTTAGAAGTGGTACTATAGCAAATTTCATTGGATATCTAACTCAAACTGGACTTCACTTGATTTTTTTTAAAAATTCTCCCACATCAACTTTTTATCCTACGAGTCAACGAAGCCATTTCAAAGTATTATCAATCTTTTATAATTGTCTTTGCTTCTCCTGCTTTTGCTCTAGGAACAGATGAACCTCCTTTTCTGTTACATTTTCCTTCTTTTATATTCTCAGTCTTAGTTAATGACACTACCATTCTGTCAGTTTATCAAGCCCGAAGGCTGCATCATGAGAGATGCCATGTCCCGCCTCCAAATCCCTCAAGCACTACAGGCAGCAAGAATCAATATCACTCACCTTGTTCTTGCTCTATATTCTCCACTACTACTACTTTAGTTCAGATCATTATCACTTCTGACATTATAGGCAAAGAAATCCTGACATAAACAGCTGAGATAAAATTGACAAATAAGAATATTAAGAGAGTACTTGAACCACCAGGTAGTAAAATAAATGCTTAAAGTTTAATAACTGAAACAGCAGATTACAGGTGTAATAAGAGCCTGATCAATGAGAATTCAGAAAAAAAACCAAAGCATTGCCAACTAAAGATGGTGCTTCATCACCCAGTTCTACAAGAACTGAGTCATTAGCCACCTTGGTTGCTGATATTCAACACATCCTGAAAGAAGTTCAGGACAGAGATCAGACTGGTAGAACAGGCCTTCAGATAATTAGAAACTCTCTGGAGAAAATTTTAAGAACTCTTTGTCTTGCATCTTCTCATTCAGAGAAAAGCACTAAAATCATTAACTGAGATGGCTGTTCCTCATGACTGGCAGCAACCCTCCACTGAGATGTGTGCTTGATTGCACATACCCCTTCTCCAAAATCCACTCCCACCACCACTTCTCCAAAATCTCCACCCCATACCCCTTCCGATCAGTTCCTCAGAGTTCCCTGAAAGGCTTCTCCTGAGCTACGGTTCTCAGTAAGTGCTCAGATAAAACTGAAACCCATAGCTCTCATGTTTTGCATTTTTATTTCAGCCAACAGTATAAATAATAATTCTATATGAAAAAGATGAAATTTCAAAGCAGTAGGGGGAAAATTCATTCAACAAATAATTTTAAATAATTTTTAAATAAAAATTTCCCAGAATTCTATGCAACAAAATTAATTGCAAGGAAAGGGTTTCCCTGGTGGCTTAGTGGTAAAGAATCCTCCTGCCATTGCAAGAGACATGGGTTCAATCCCTGGGTCTGAAAGATCTCCTGGAGAAGGAAATGGCCATCTACTCTATTCTTGCCTGGGAAATCCCATGCACAGACAGGTTACAGTCCATGGGGTTGCAAGAGTCAGACATGACTTAGCAACTAACAGCAGCAAACCAAGGGGGAAAATGTCTGAAGAAGGTAAGGAGAGAATTATTTCTTAGTATCATTGGAAGTCTTAAAAGACTAATAAGTTTGACAACAGACATAGGAAACACTTCTATAAATAAAAAATGAGCTCTAAAAAATAGAAAAAAAATTCAAAAAAAAAAATAGAAAAAAATATTTTACATAAAGAATTAATGTCCTGGATCTATAAAGATCACTTATTATTCACACAAAATAAGAATATTTAAGGATTTCTGCTTCTGGCTATGAGCTTGGATTTGACCAACTCTTCTACCAAGGACAACTTGAGAAGTGGATAGCTTTTCAAAATTTGTTTTAAGGAACAGGAGTGTCATCAGGGCAATTGGGACTTAAGAGTCAAAATCTTGCAAGGCAGGGAAACACAAAGTGAGGGAGATCCGGTCTTCTACACTTCTTTTCCCCTCAAGGCATTTGTGGATTAATAGTTGGCACCAAGAGAGACTGAGAAGCAAAGAAAATGTGCTGGTAAAAGAGGAAAGAAGCAGAGCTGAATCTTAGCAGTTGCACATAGCTAGGGAGACAAAAATTGGAACTTGGGGCTAGCAAGGCATCCGTACACGCATGAGTGCTAAGTCACTTCAGTCGTATCTGACTCTTTGCGACCCCAAGGACTATAGTTCTCCAGGTTCCTCTGTCCCTGGGATTCTCCAGGCAATATTCTTATATTGGAGTGGGTTGCCGCGCCTTCCTCCAGGGGATCTTCCCAACTCAGAGATCGAACCCAGGTCTCCTGCATTTCCTGCAGCGCCGACGGATTCTTCACCACTGAGCCGCTGGGGAAGACCAGCAAGGCGTCCAGGGAAACTCAGAGAAATGAGTGGTTCAGCACCATGCTTCCCCTTCAAGATCTGGTCTGTTCAAAAGCAGCACAAGGTTGATTGTCTGAGAGAGCAGTTAGAAAGCTTCTTCTGTAAGAAGATGCAGAAGCCAGGAGTGCTTTTCAGAGCCTCATAGAGATGGGCAAACAGGGCCTGCCCAGGAGGACAAGGAGCTCTAGTAAATATCCCTTGCCTTCAGCAGGGCCCCTGAAGACTGCTCCCTAAAAGGCAGTGTTGACTGTAAACAAAATAGGACTCACAAAAATTGAAGACCAGACTAAATTTCATTCAATCCCTGACTGGATTAAGGTAAACTGCCCATTTTAGCTCCATATAAAAGCTTTCTTAGGAGAAAAACAACCAGAACTCCAGAATTTCTAAAAAATTTTTCAAGATAACATCTAGGGAAGGAGAGAAAGAAGGAAAGAAGGGAGGAAGGAAAGTGAAGGAAGGAAGGAGAGAGAAAATAAGGATGTCAGAAAACAGGACAAAGAAAAAAAAGAAGAGGACATTAAAACAAGCTCATGAGAGTCTTAGATATAGGAATTATTGGGTGTACAATTTTAAATAATTTTTGTTAATATGTTCAAAACTTTAAGATAAAAGGAGAATTTCTGAAGATAAATGCCATTTATAAAAGCTATTCAATGAACATTCTAGAGTTGAAAATGCAATATAACTAAAATTAAGAATTCAACAGTGATTTAACAGCAGTGTGGACATATAGTAAGAGAAAATGGTTGAACGGGAAATAGGGGATGTAGAAAATATCTACACGATCTTCAGAGAGATATAAAGAATGAACCATTAAGAATAGGATATAAGGGACATTTCAGCCACATTGAAAAGGTTTTTACTTACGTGTAAACTGAGTCATAACATAAAAGAAGAAAGAGAGTAGAGGGAAATCAACATTTCAAGAAACAGTGGTTGGAGATTTTCCAAAGCTAAAAAAGACTTTGATACTTAGATTAAAGAATTGCCAAGAATACCAAAGACGAAAAATACAAAGAAAAACATAGGAAGGAACAACATATTAAAACATTTAAAAACCAAAGTCAGAGAGAATATCTTAAATGTAATACATGGGAGGAAAAACCATCATCTTCAAAGGATTGACAGTAAGATGAAAGCTGACTTATTAATAAAAACCAATAAAGCCAGAATACACAGAATCATTAAAATCTTGAGAGAAAATAACTACCAATTTTAAATTCCACATTCAAAGAAAATAATCTACAAAAGTTAAAGGAAATATTTTCAGACAAATAAAAACCAAAAAAATTTGTCTTTAGTAGACCTGCACTAAAACAAATACTAAAGGGTGCTTTTCAGACAAAAGAAAAATGATCCCAGACCAAAAACCAAAAATGCAAACAGGAATGAAGAAGGCAAAACATGGGTTAACTGAATAAATGTTGACTGTACAAAACAATAATTTTAATGATTTAAAAATTTTAAATATATGCAAACTATTTATAGCTCATGTGTATACTGCAACTTAAAACAGTAATGGAAAATAAAGTACTAGTAAATGAATTTAAATGTTCCAAGTTTCTGACCTTCTAGAGAAGTTGTAAAAGTACTTGTTAGCATTGGACTGAAATAAGGATGTGTGTTATAATTTCTAGGAAAACCACTAAAACACAATAAGTGGAAAAATCAAATTATTGTTTTTATTAACCCAGAAAAAAAGGCAAGGAAGGAAAGAAAAGGAACCCTAAAATAGCTGGCAAATAATAAGGTGGTAGCAATAAACTCAACTATATTGTTTATTGAATTAATTTAAATTAATATAAAAATAAATATTAACTAGTAATCTGAGTAATAAACTAATATCGACAAATTGTATTTTGAAAATACATATTCTTAAAAAGATATACTTTAAGTACACAGAAAATCTAAAGCCAAAGAGGTGGGGAATTCTACAACAAGACAATATTAAATAAAAGAAAGCTCAAGAAACTATACCTATGTCAGATAATGTAGATTTAAACACAAAAAGCATTATTAGACATAAAAGGTATTTAATAATCAAAGAGTGATCAACTCACAAGGAAGATGGCAGCTCCAAATCTGTAATGAACCCAATAATACAGCTTCAAAGTATCTAAAGAAAAATTAACCAAATGAAAAGACAAAGAATCCACCCTCAGAGTAAGAAATATTTACACATACGTTCAACAGCTGTTAGAACCACCAAATATTTAACTCATGAAATCCACATTGCTGATGGTACTTACTCACCTATACTGAAAACTGATGTGATCTATCTTGAAACCCAACTTTATATTTAAGTCAGTTTGATCTAGTACAACCAAAGATTTATTTATACCACCCACTGAAGCACTTACTATTTTTAATGGCCAAAAATGGGGGGAAAAAAAAAAAACAGAGAAGTATTTTGTTGACAGAATTCTGGTTTTGTTTACTCTGAGGTAAGTGCATCATGGACCATGACAAACCCTTGCCCATTCCATAAGGAATTTTAGCCCAGTTTCTGATGGAAAACAGTCTTCTACCAGAGGCCCAAGTCTCAGAACAGTAATGCACAAGGTCAGAATTGTTCATTTTCCTACTGAAGAAAATTCTAATGTCTCTTGCCCGACCTTCCCCCTAGCAATAGAAGAATAATTTTATACTAATCTTTAGCCCATTTTTCTCCAACTATTTAGTTTGTTTTCTCTAGGCCATCACAGGACAATGGTGATGCAGGGACTAAAGCCACTCCCCAGAGCAATCCTGTGGAAACAATAGCAGAAATCACCCAGGGGCCCCTTTAATGAGACAGATAAGAGCTCTGTGACCACAATTTGGTAGGGCCTATGAGCCCCTTGTCAGCCTGAAGAAATTAGGAAAGACAGACCTTCGCCCTTGATCTTCCCAATAAAGATTTTTTGGGTTTAATCTCTCAAGGGGGATTTGAGGCGGGAAGTAGATGCCCCCCACTCCCCAGGGTAAAGTAATTAGAGATTCCTTCCCTGTGGACTGAAACTAAGACAAAAATAGCAGGACAATTAAGGGAGGAGGCTGGGCCCTGCCCAGACCACGTATTTCTCATTCTCAAAATCAGGAGACCTCCCTGACCACACATGCGCAGAAAGGTTCCTTGGAGTTCAAAGGGGGGAGTGATGTCAAGGAATGCTCTACCCATAAGCCTTTCAGGTAGAATCCATCTTTGCTAAGAGTCGTGGGAGCACGCACGAGAGGACCCTGAGATCTACCAAATGTGGACCGTGAACCAGGCAAATGAAAATGATTGGCCAAAGGAAACTTGGAAGAAATGCTCCATGAAAGCAGTTCAAACCACCACAAGTGCCTGACTCAGAGACTCTCTCCGAGTCTCCCCGTGTGTCTACACGTACTGTTCTCTTTTTCCTCCCAATAAATACTTTATTTGCTTCAGTGGAAAATAAAAAATAAAAAAGAATGGAGAAATATTTACATCAATTATCCACATGACGATACTGTGACGCCACAAAAATTTTTTTCAAATAAAACTCTGTTATGAAAAATGCTAACTATGCTAAAAATTGAGGACAGAGGAGAATCAGCATAGAAAAAAATATAGATTAGGTACCAAATTTTATATTTCTAATGTGTATGAGTGTGTGTTTTTATTTTAATTTTTAGAGTGTGTGTTTTTAAAAGAAAAAAATTAAAGATTAAAAGTCAATGAACGACAAAAGGTGTTTTTCCTCTTGACAAACAGAGATTTTTTTTTCAATTCTGTGGTTTTTATCACCTTCTTTGCATAGTTTTCACCCAAGCCGCATATTACCCTGTTCCTCTTTATTATATCCTGTGGATTTTTTTTCTTATCTTACCTTCGTATTCACAGTTATGCCCTTTTCCTAAATACTCTTTTTTGGCTTTCCTCATTTCTCTTTCTATTTTTCTACCTTCCAATCTTGATCTTTTTTCTCACTCACAACATCTGTCTTGACTATTCAAATACAAATTTTAATTGTTGCATCTCCAGCCAGTTTTTGTCAGGAAAGAATATAAATCCAAAGATACTGGTTTTTCAATATTTTCAAGAAAAATTTAAGATAATGCTCTTCTTGTGAAATACCTTTATATATTTGCAACTAATACTCATTATAAAAAATGATGGCCACATTATTACTTTTATGAATTATCTGATCGCTACTAAATATTTTCAGAAATGGGAATGCTAGCCAAAAATAAATAGATCAAAGGGTTTCCCATTATGACCTTTGATCCTTTGATCTGTACTGGTATAGTGATGGCTTCTAAATTTGTGTCTCTGTCCACAAATTCTGAGATTCAGATCTATATAAAACCTTTTGGATAATTTTCAAACCTTAAATTCAACATGCCCCAAATCAAATATTTAATTCCTTTTGCTGTCCCCAATTCCAACCCCCACCCCATTCACAATCTGTCTCTTCTTTCTATATTTTCCATCTCAGTAAATAACACCATCCAACTCTCCAAGCCAAAATCCTAGGTCTTATTAGTGATACTTTCCTCTCTGCCATCCGCTCAACCAAATGACCACTGAGGGAATCCAGGTCTACTGTTGGGACATTTCTCAATGAGAAATGTCCCAACAGTAGAAAGAGAGGTCTGCTACCTCTCCCCAAGCTTACTGAGCCTATGTGATGAAGGCCGCCACCATCTCCTGCCAATATTAAGGTAAAAGCTCCCAGACTATCAAATGTTTAAAACCTCCTTCCTCACTGTAGGTGTAGTGTTAGTCTCTTAGTCGTGTCCGACTCTTTGGGATCCCATGGACTGCGACCCCATTCGACTAGTATGAACTTTCCAGGTGGCACAGTATTAAAGAATCTGCCTGCCAAACAGGACCCAGGGGTTCAATCCCTGTGTCAGAAAGATCCTCTGGAGAAGGGAATGGTAACCCACTCCAGTATTCTTGCCTAGAGAATTCAAGGGACAGAGGAGCCTGGTGGGCTACAGTCCATGGAGTCGCAAAGAGTCAGACATGACTGAGTGACTAACACACACACACACGCAATCATTCTAAAGTATGAATCTGACTAACTCATTCTCCTTATTATAACTCTTTTGGAAGCTTATTCTTCAGTGGTTATTTATCTGAAGTCTCTCCCCTGCTATAAATAATTTGCAAGCTATAGGAACTCACACAGTCTGCTCCACATGACATGTGGCCAAAACTGACCCTTTCATAGACAAAGCATCCTGAGCTTGAAATTTGGTCCTTTACTTTTAGGAAAAGAAAGAATAAATAGTTGTGACTGGAAGCTTTTGTCCTTGGGTAATGCCTCCCTGGTGGCTAATTGGTAAAGAATCCCTGAGTCAAGAAGATCCCCTGGAGAAGGAAATGGCAACCCACTCCAGTATTCTTGCCTGGGAAATCCTATAGACAGAGAAGTCTGGTGGGCTATGGTCCATGGGGTCGCAAAAGAGTTGGACATGATTTAATAACTCAACAACAACAATAATAAGCAGAAATGTCTAATGGCATTTCTCCTAGAAAGATTCATTTCATTTATTCCTAGTTTTTTAAGGAAACTCCATACTGTTTCCTTTGGAATTCCACTCCAAACTCCATAGTGGTTCTATCAATTTACAATCCCAACAGTGCAAAAGGGTCCCCTTTTCTCCAAACCCTCTCCAACATTTATTATTTGTATATTTTTTTAATGATGGCCATTTCTGACTGGTGTGATGTGATATCTCATTGTAGTTTTGATCTGCATGTCTCTAATAATGAGTGATGTTGAGCATCTTTTCACTTGTTTATTAGCCATCTGTATGTCATCTTTGGAGAAATGTCTGTTTAGGTCTTTATACCACTTTTTGAATAGTTTGTTTTTCTGATATTGATTTGTATATTTTTGAAATTAACCCCTTTTCAGTTGTTTCATTTGCCATTATTTTTTCCCATTCTGAGCGTTGTCTTTTCAACTTGTCTATAGTTTCCTTTGCTGTGTAAAAGCTTTTACATTTAATTAATTGTTTATTTTTGCTTTTATTTCCATTTACTATAGGAGGTAAGTCATAGAGGTTCTTGCTGTAAGTTACATCATAGAGTGTTCTGCCTGTGTTCTGTTCTGCCTGTGTTTTCCTCTAAGAGTTTTATAGTTTCTGGTCTTATGTTTAGATCTTTAATCCATATCTTTGTGTATGGTATTAGGAAGTGTTCTAATTCCATTCTTTTATACGTAGCTGTCCAGTTTTCCCTGTAGCACTAATTGAAGAGACTATCTTTGCCCCATTATATATTCTTGCCTCCCTTGTAAAAAAAATAAGTTACCTTTAGGTGCATGGGTTTATCTCTGGGCTTTCTATCTTGTTCCATTGGCCTATATTTCTGTTTTTGTGCCAGTGATGACTATAGCCTTGCAGTATAATCTAAAGTCAGGAAGGTTGATTCCTCCAGCTCCATTCTTCTTTGTCAAAATTGCTTTGACTATTCAGAGTCTTTTGTGTTTCCATATGAATTGCGAGCTTTTTTTGTCCTAGTTCTGTGAAAAATGCCATTGGTAATTTGATAGGGATTGCACTGAATTTGTAAATTACGTTTGGTAGTATAGTCAGTTTCACAATATTAATTCTTCCAACCCAGGAATGTGGAATATCTCCCCATCTGTTTATGTAGTCTTTGAAACCACCATATGACCCAGCAATCCCACTACTAAGCATACAGCCTGAGGAAACCAAAATTGAAAAAGACACATGTAACCCAATGTTATTGCAGCTCTATTTACAATAGCTAGGATATGGAAGCAACCTAGATGTCCATTGACAGATGTGGAACATATATAGCGTGGAATATTACTCAGCCATTAAAAGGAATGCATTTTAGTCAACCCTAATGAGGTGGATGAACTTGAGCCTATTATACAAAGTGAAGTAGGTCAGAAAGAGAAAAACAAATATTGTGCACTAATGCATATATATGGAATCTATAAAGATGGTACTGATGAACCTATTTGCAGAGCATCAGTGGAGACACAGACCTAGAGAATATACTTACGGACATGGCTGGTGGGGTGGGGGAGGAAGGAGAGGATGGAATGTATAGAGAGAGTAACATGGAAACACACATTACCAGAGGTAAAACAGATAGCCAATGGGAATTTTCTGTATGAATCAGGGAACTCAAACCAGGGCTCGGTAACAACCCAGAGGAGTGGGATGGGAAGGGAGGTGGGAAGGATGTTCAAGTGGGAGGGGACATGTGTAAACCTATGGCTGGTTCATGTTCATGTTTGGTAGAAACCAACACAACACTGTAAAGCAATTATCCTTCAATTAAAAAGAAATAAACTTTAAAAAGATGCATTTCCCATCACTACAATAATTCAAATATGCTTCAAAAATTCCTGTTGAAAAAAATCCGTTTCTGTTGAGAACACTCTCTGAGCTTGCTGCTCAATGCTTTTACTAAAGAACAGAGATGGACCTGCCCATAAATAAACCTCAACGTTGATACTAGAGTTGTAATTGTGGTTCCCCTCAGGGCTCAGGCAGTAAAGAATCTGTCTGCAATGAAGGAGACCTGGGTTCAATTCCTGAGTCAGGAAGATCCTCTGCAGAAGGGGAGGGCAACCCACTCCAGTATTCTTGCATGGAAAATTCCATGGACGGAGGAGCCTGGTGGGCTACAACCTGTTGGGTTGCAAAGAGTCAGACACCACTGAACAACTAACACACAGGTATAACTAGTGTCATCACTGCCGATGATTTCTGCCCTAAGAAAAGCAATGTTGGATAAAAGAGAAAAAAGAAAAGTAATGAAAAAAAAAAAAACAAGAAAAGCTAAAAACAGGCTTTGTATAAAATGTCCATTCCTTTGCTAATCTCTCTGTATCTACTTTGTTAAAATTTGAGCAGAACTACTTGAATACTAAAAAACAAGCAAACAAAATCCCCTCACTATATAAACTACACAGCAGGGATTTAAAACCAGTATTTTAATATCTGACTATGACAACATTCCTTTGAGTGAAAACTAAACCTTAGAGAATATTTTCACTGTTAGCTAAATCTCTTCATTGTTTATTCTGAAAAATAAAAAATTTGGTCTTGCCTAGAAAAGAAGAATCACTCCCTGATTTTTGCTCAAAATGTGGAATTTATTAGTTCAAGTCACTGATGAGTTAAGAAGTAATTCTATCTACCAATAGCTGTTTCTGGAGAGCTACACAATATTATCAGAGCATCAGGCTCAGCTTTCTGCTGCATGGATTGCATTTAAGGGACATCATGTGGTTGACCCCTGGCAACTCAAGATCTTCATAGATCCAAGTGCAATGGAAAGAAACTATAATCATCCCTCAGTATCAGCAGGGGATTAGTTCCAGAAGCCCCGCCTGCCATACCCAAATTGAATGTTCAAGTCTCTTATATAAAATGGCATAATACAATGAATATAAGTGGCTCTCCATAACTGCAGGCTTCTCATTCACAGATTCAACCAACGGTGGATGCCAGACCTGTGGATATAGAGGACCGAATGTATCTTCTCTTTATATCAGGAAAAGTCCCAGGATAAGTTTTGATTAATTCAACTTGGATTACACATCTGTCTCTCAGCTGATTATTGCGACTGAGAAAATGGAATATGCTAGTTGCCCAGATCTAGCTCATGTGCTTCACTTCACATTTTATTAGGCAGTTGCCCCAGGTAAATCACAAAAACCAAGTTGGGAGACAAGTCTCAAAGCAAAATCTGTGTGCTATTACCCAAAACAGGAGAAATCGATATTTGATGGGCAAAATCATAGATGTCTATCATAAGTGTTACCAGTGCTGTAAATGGATCCCTGTCTGCAGTATTGTGAGCACCTTGCTCTTCCATCTCCAATTGGAGATATAATTATGTACATTTTTAATTTAGAGGAATGAGTATGAATTACTCTAATCATTGAGAAAGAAAATTAAAATCTGCTATGAAACAACCTATTTGTCTTGTCAAAATCCATATGGGCATCTTTAAAACTGCACATCTTTTAAAAGATTGCTAAATTAAAATCTTTCACTTTCCCCAGTGACTGTGTCACAGCCTACATCGTGGCCCCACTTTCAAAGAAGCTTATGCCTCCAAGCGTTTTTACCCTCTTTTTGGATGAAGTTCAAGATAGGGCTGACAGTTCTTCCCAAGTAGGTTTATCATTCTGGTCATCCTGTTTTCTACCCTTATGCTTGATTGTTCTTTCAGCAAACATTTGTTGACCCTTCCTCTGTGCCTGTGGTTACATAAGGCACTGAGAATATAAATAAGCCCTTAAATTACATTTTAGCAGATCATGCACACAATTTAAAAATCACAAGCCAGTGTGTAAAGTTGTATAAAGCTCTCCATAGGGATGAGCAGACTACTTTATGGGAATGCCTAGGAGGGATACCCAATCCAAGAGACCTGAAGATTTAAGGCTGGGTTTCTCTAGGGAGAGTGTTCCTGAACTTAAGCAGCAGTTAGGTAGCTAAACCTGCTCAGCTTGAGAAGGATTTATTCACAAGGAAGGATTTCTTTGCACAGGGTTCTGCCTGTTGTCAGACAGTGCAGAGAAGGTACAAACTGAAAAATGAATCTTGGGGAGAGGACTGATGTGGATGTTGGCATCATCCTGTGAATTCTCTGCTGCCATTTAGCCTTGTCATTGACCTCAATCCCTCTCCTCAGAACCATAATGACTAATAAAACAAAATCCCTTCACTAATAAAAGAGACTCCATTTCCTCTCTCCAAATGGTACAAGGTTCTGCGCTATAACTTTAACATTATTTTAAAACTTAACTGCAATATGCGTGTAAAAAGGATTTTCACACTTTTAACAGTAATTCTCTTTTTCACCAATTTCTTATATCTGATAGATCATCAAGGATGTCATTCATATTTTAGTATGGTAATGCAGTCTCTGAGAAACAATTCAGTCCTAAGCATTAATAAAAATCAAATTTTAAAAATAATTTTCAAAACAAACACTGATAGGTTGCCAACCTCTTTAAAATGTCAGGACTTTTTAAAATTCAGAACTAAAATTAAAGAATGTACTAAAATATCATTGTATTATAAAAATAAAATGAATTATCAAAATAAAATATTAAAATACACTTTAAATGTAAATTATTTAGTTTGGGAAATTTAACTTATGTATTTGTTTAACCCAAGTCAGTTTTTTGAGTACAAACGTTTCACTTCACTGAAATTATTCTTTATAAACAGCTTCTTTTTTGCACCTCGTGCCACAGGATTAATGTTGGGAGGTAAGCGGTGACCACAAGTGTAGTATCAATAGCAGATTGATTATGGGGAATGTAATAAAAATAACGAAAACATACAAACATAAAATAACAACCACCATTAAAACTATATTATTTTTGCATATATGTATGCTGAAGAGAGAATGATCCAGGATTCCTATTTTCTAAAGTATTTTAAAAACTGAAGGACTTAACTTTCTCCCTTGGCAGGTAAGCAATGCATAACTGAGATCACTATGCTTCTCAAAGTCCCTCTATTTTGTAAATTAAGCTCATGATACACAATTTGACTGGAGTCATTTTCAAAGTTGGAAAAGTTATAAATTTTAGTGACAAGAAAACCCAGGGCAGAAACTCCTTACGGAAAGAAACAAATTTGTTGAGAAACTACGTTCCCTCATCCCACTCTACCAAGCAAAAATCTCAAAAAAAGACTGAAAGGGTAGCAACAGGAGAGGTTTATAGATTCACTTTCTACAAAAAGAATGACTTTAAATTTCATTACTTTCTAGTGCATCCAATTTCTTTAAGAATTTTTTTTGTGTGTACATGGAATAGCTAAGAATAAATGAAGTAAAAGTCTAGTTATATATGATTATTCTTCACAAAGATTTATAGTTATAGTTCAAATTACCTTCTCGGTGACTATGTTTTCTAATTAAACTCTGAGAGCATTGCAACCAGCCTCATGATTTTGTGAGCTTATTGTTTTAGAAGATGTATTTATTTCATTCTTAGGAATCATGAGTTTACCTTCAAGAGTTTGTTATCAGGGAAGATAACTCTTGACATCATGTGAGTATTTGTTTTCTGATGGTATGTATCCAAAAGTAATTTAATATTGTTAATCGATTTCCTGCAGCACTATTCCTAGAGCAAAGCTGTCTGAACAGAATAAGGTGTGGGGAGCCAGTTCCTACTATCACCATGCTGCAAAGAAGAGCATTAGAGGACTTCATATTCAAAATGGAGCTTAAAAAGTAGAGTAACCGTCTTTTTTCTTTTTGCACTTAAATAATTAATTTTAGAATAGGTTGTAGATTTACACAAAGCTGCAAAGTTAGTGTAGAGATTTCCTGTACACTCCACACCCATTTCCCCTAGTGCTAACATTTTACGTTGCTGTGGTGCTTCTGTCACAAGTCAGAAACCAATATCGAAATTAACTAAACCCAGTCCTTAATTAGAATTTTATTACATTTTTACTAACACCCTTTTCCTGTTCCAGAGTCCTATCCAAGATACCTACTCACATTTAGTTGCCATGATTCCCTAGGCTGCTTAAGCTGTGACAATTTCTCAGACATTCCTTGTTTTTGATGACCTTGAAGTTTGAGGAGTACTGGTCAGGTATTTTGTAGAGTGTACCTCCACTAGGGTTTGCCTGGTGTTTTTCTCACGGTTAGACTGAGGTCATGAGCTTGGGAAGAAAGACCACAGAGATGAAATACTGTTCCCATTTCATCACATCAAGGATTTATGCTGTTAACATGAGGTGTCACTGATGATGGTCACGTTCATCATCTTAAGGTAAGAGTGTTTACCAAAGTGTTCTCCAAAGTCAATTTACATTTCCTTTCCCTTCAAACTGTTCCCTTTGGAAGCAAGTAATTAGCATAGTCTACTCTTAAGGGTAAATAAGACCCTATTGCTGGAAAAGATTGAAGGCAGGAGGAGGAGAAGGGAACAACAAAGGATGAGAAGGTTGGATGGCATCATTGACTCGATAGACATGAGTTTGAACAAGATCCAGGAGCTGGTAATGATGGAAGCCTGGCGTGCTGCAGTCCACAGGGTCACAGAGTCAGACACAACTGAGTGACTGAATTGAACCGTAAGGGGTGGGAATTTATGTTCCAGCTCCTTGAGGGGAAAGTAGCTACATAAACACTTTGTAATTCTGCTGAATGAGAGATCTATGTCTTCTCTCTCATTTATTGATTCACTCATGTATTTAAATCAGTATGGATTTGTGGATATTTATTTTAACCTTCGGGTTATGCTCTAACACCACTTTGTTTTACAAATTTTGTAGCTCAAATTGTTCCGGCTTTGACTATTGTATATATACATATCTATAAATATTTCTATATGCATTTGTCTCTATCTACATTAAGCTAGACATGAGTTCAACCTGATATCTCTAAGTTTAAACTAGTACTTCTAGTTTATTCTAAACTTTTCCCCTTGCTCATTTGTAACCTTCCACTCCAAATAGGAGATATCTGCCTCCCACTACCTGCCATTCAATTAGTTACTTGTGGTTTCAGACACATTAATCCATGCACAGAACCACTCACTGTTCTAGGAACATGCTGTTAATCTAGTAGGAAAAAGGTCGCTATGGTGTGCTTTCCTCAGCAGTCTGGCTGGAATATGCATTTGTCCCTGAACAACCTGACAGCCAGGTGGCTGCATGCTCTGACTGGCCAGGTTAGGTTGGAGGCCTGTTCTGACACTGAACATATAACACCTCTGTAGAGAGTGAAGTAGGAAGTGATTCCTCCCTCAGAGAAAGGCAAAGAGATGCTGGGTGAGGAAAAATACAATGATGTCTCTTACACTCATCTTTTAAGGGTCATCTCTAATTCCTTTAGCTCTATGAAGTCTTTTCTGATCATTCAATCATTTTTAAAATTCTCTCTCCTTTCATAGGAGTCTCATTAGCTGAACATCTCTTATCAAGTGGCTTTTGCATGCTTTTTCTGTTTCTGGATTGTTAATTTGCTTCTAATTCAGCTGCATATGCTTCGTTTTTCCAAGCAGTGTGCTTACAAATATTTTCTAAGAGACTAAATGAACAACTTTTACATATATGTATTTAATTGAATTAACAAAACTGAAGCAGGTTAAGTTCTAGTACACCCTCCTCTTCTTTTCCTCAAGATGACAGAATAAGGTTATGACCACACCTGGCCACAGGCCAATGCTAGAACATCTGAATCAACAAGAGACTCTCAGTTGTCAACTAAGTAGGATTAGAAATTCAGGCTTTGAATCCCCAATGCACTATTTCATCTGCCTTTGAAGCAAATATCAACCACATTAGGAGGCTAAACATGTTTGTTCTGAATAAGACTTTGTAACTCATGCCCTAGAATTCGGTCACATGGACCATATTCCAAGATGGTAGCTTTGAATAGGTGGCAATCAAGAATTGCTTGTTTCCTAGGACCTACTCTGGATGAAGTATTGCTCTCATATCCCTTACTGAATAATAGATGTTAAGTCTTATACTATTATTCCTATAAGAATATAACTGTGAAGATACTAAGAAAAACTTACATTCCTTTTTCTTGTCACTTTGGAAATCCCTATTGTATGAATCCCTTATGCTATATATCATTTTCTATAATGACATAATTTTAAAAGTGAAAGGATCCTTGGCACATCCAAGTCAGGGCATAATTGTATAATCTCTAGAAAGTTCTATGTGGTTTGATAAGCAGTATTACAGAGAAAATTCCAAGTACTATATTTTATAAATGCCCATGCTTTGGTTATCAGAAGAACTGACTTGAAACTTAGCTTGACTTTACCTAACCAGTGAACTCAAAGAGATGCTAACTGTTGGTCTTAAAACATTTTCAGAATCAACTACATATTATATTTCTTTCAGCTTTGTTGAAGTATAATCAAGAAATTAAAAAGTACAGTGTACAACAGGATGTTTGATAAATGTATGCACTGTGAAATGATTACTATAGTCATTACCATAATCACAGACATATCTATCACCTCAAATAGTTACTTTTTAAAACTTTTTTGTGGTGAGAGCACTTGAGATCTACTGCCTTGGCAAATTTCAAGTATACTTTATTATTAAATATAATTACCATTCTGTACATTAGACCTCCAGAACTTACTCATACTATAAGGGAAAGTTTGCACCATTTGCTTAATATTCCCCTTTATCCCCACCCTTGAACTTCTAACCATCATTTTATTCTCTGTTATGATGATTCTGATTTTCTTTTTTTTATTCCATATATGAGATTACGTGATATTTTTATATCTGTGTCTGACTTATTTAATGTCCTCCAGACCCATCCATTTTATCACTAATGGCTAGATTTCCTTCTTTTTTAAGGCTGAATCATATTCCACTATATATAGCACATTTTCTTTATCCACACATCCACTAAACTACACTTATGCTGTTTCCATATCTTTTCTACTGTGAATAATGCTGAAAGTACACATACATCTTCAAGATCCTGTTTTCATTTCCTCTGGCTGTATACCCAATCCTCTGGGATTGCTGGATCATGTGGTAGTTCTATTTTTAAGTTTTTGAGGAACCTCTATTATTGTTTTGCACAATATTTGTGCTGATTTCCATTTCTAACAAACAGTGCAGAAGGGTTCTCTTTCTCCACATTTGATCTTGGGTGGCCTCAGCCTGCAGCAGCTTGAAACAGGATTTTGGTTTCCGGGCCAGAGACTGAAGTCTAGCCACAGCGGTGAGAGGCCTGACACCTCGCCGCTAGATCAGCAGGGAGCAGGGCCAGTGGCAATGCCTGTCAGCTTTGCAGAAGTGACTTTCCACAGAAAGATGGAAAGTAGTGAGACAAAGTGTTCACACAGAGGCAAAGAGTACATGTGAACTAGCTCACATGGGCAGTCTCAGAGAGAGCAGTGCCCTTGTGGTACAGTGTCTGAACCATGGGGCATTCCTCGCAGGCTCCTCTGGCCCGTCATCTGGTTGCCTGGCGCTCGGTCCATATTTGGTCCGTCTCAGGGTTCTCGCTGTGTGCACGCACCATCTCTTAGCCAAGATGAATTCTAGTGAACAGGTCTATAGGTAGGCCGACATCACCTACTATGGGGTAGTGGCCCCTCCTTTGACCCTAGAGGAGGCTTTCTGCGCATGCGTAGTTGGGAAGGTCTCCTTGACCTCAAGAATGAGAAATACATGGTCTCTTTATCTGTCATCTCTTATATGGGCAGGGCTCAGCTCCTCCTCTCTCCTGCTATTATCTTCATGCTGGAGTATCTGCTCACCGGGGTTAAACCCAGCTGCTGAGTCTGCAGCCCATCTATCTCCTGCCTCATATATTCAACAGGACTTGTTATCTTTTGGCTTTTTGATAATTGCTCTTGTTGTTGTTCAGTCACCAAGTCCTGTCTGACTCTTCGCAACCCCATGGACTGTAGCATGCCAAACTTCCCTGTCCTTCACCGTCTCCTGGGGCTTGCTCAAACACTGTCCCTTGAGTTGGTGTTGCCATCCAACCATCTCATTCCCTGTCACTCCCTTCTCCTCCTTCCCTCAATCTTTCCTAGCATCAGGGTCTTTCTAATGAGTAAGTTCTTCGCTTCAGGTGGCCAAACTATTGGAACTTCAACTTCAGCATCAGTTCTTCCTGTGAATATTCAGGGCTGATTTCCTTTAGGATTGACTGGTTTGATCTTCTTTCTGCACAAGGGACTTTCTCCAAACCACATTTCAAAAGCATTAGTTCTTTGGGGTTCAGCCTACTTCATGGTCCAACTCTCACATCTGTACATGACTGCTGGAAAAACCACAGCTTTGACTAGATGAACTTTCTGGGCAAAGTTCTCTCTTTCGTTGTTAATACACTGTCAACATTTGTCATTGCTTTTCTTCCAAGGAGCAAGCGTCTTCTAATTCTATGGCTGTAGTGACTATCCACAGTGATTTAAAGCCTGTCACTGTTTCCATTGTTTCCCCGTCTATTTGCCATGAAGTGATGGGACCAGATGCCATGATCTTCATTTTTTGAGTGTTGAGCTTTAAGCCAGCTTTTTCATTTTCTTCTTTTATCTTCATCAAGAAGCTCTTTGGTTCATCTTCACTTTCTGCCTTTAGGGTGCTATCATCTGCATATCTGAGGTTGTTGATATTTCTCCCAACAATCTTGATTCCAGATTGTGATTCATCCAGTCGAGCACTTTGCATGGTGTATTTGCATATACTTTAAATAAGCAGGGTGACAATATACAGCCTTGATGAAGTTCTTTCCCAATTTTGAATCAGACCATTGTTCCATGTTTGGTTCTAATTGCTGCTTCTTGACCAACATATAGGTTTCTCAGGAGGCAGGAAAGGTGGTCTGGTATTTTTAAGAATCTTAAAGAATCTCTTTAAGAATTTTCCACAGTTAACTGTGATCCACACACTTAAAGACTTCAGCATAGTCAATGAAGCAGTAGATGCTTTTCTGGAATCCTCTTACCTTTTCTATGACATAGCGTATGTTGGCAATTTGATCTCTGGTTCCTCTGCCTTTTCTAAATCCAGCTTGAACATCTGGAATTTCACAGTTTACGTACTGCTGAACCCTAGCTTGAAGGATTTTGAGTATAATTTTGTTGACATGTGAATGAGTGCAATTGTATGGTAATTTGAACGTTATTTAGCATTGCTTTTCTTTGGGATTAAAATGAATCCTGACCTTTTCCAGTCCTGTGGTCACTCCTGAGTTTTCCAAATTTGCTGGCATACTGAGTGCAGCACTTTCACAGCATCATCTTTTAAGATTTGAAACAGCTCAGCTGGAATTCCATCACCTCTGATAGTTTTGTTTGTAGTGATGCTTCCTAAGGCCCACTTGACTTCACAATCCAGGATGTCTGGCTCTAGGTGAGTGACCCCATCATTGTGGTTAACTGGGTCATTAAGAGCTTTTTTGTAGAGTTCTTCTGTGTATCCTTGCTCCACCTCTTCTTAATATCTTCTGCTTCTGTTAAGTCCTTGCCATTTTTGTCCTTCATTGTACCTGTCTTTGTATGAAATGTTCCCATGGTAACTACAATTTTCTTAAAGAGAACTCTAGTCTTTCCCATTGCATTGCTTTTCTCTATTTCTTTGCATTGCTCACTTAAAAAGCTTTCTTATCTCTCCTTGCTATTCTTTGGCACTCTGCACTGAGTTTGGTATATCTTTCCCTTTCTACTGATTGCCTTTTGCTTCTCTTTTTTTCTCAGCTACCTGCAAGGCCTCCTCAGACAGCCATTTTACCGTTTGCATTTCTTTTTCTTGGGGATGGTTTTGGTCACTGCCTCCTGTACAGAGTTACAAACCTCCATCCATACTTCTTCAGACACTCTATCAGATCTAATCCCTTGAATCTATTTGTTACTTCCTCTGTATAGTCATAAGAGATTTGATTTATGTCTTATCTGAATGGCCTAGTGGTTTTCCCTACTTTATTCAATTTAAGTCTACATTTTGCAATAAGGAGCTCAAGAACTGAGCCACAGTCAGCTCCAGGTATTGTTTTTCCTGACTGTCTGGAGCTTCTCCCATCTTTGGCTGCAAAAAATATAATCAATCTGATTTCAGTATTGAACATCTGGTGATGTCCATGTGTAGAGTCGTCTTTGGGGTTGTTTGAAGAGGGTGTTTGCTATGACCAGTGTGTTCTCTTGGCAAAACTGTTTGCCTTGCTTCATTTTATACTCCAAAGCCAAACGGGTTATCTCTTGACTTCCTACTTTTGCATTCCAATCCCCTATGATGATAAGGACGCCTTTTTTGGGTGTTAGTTCTAGACGGTCTTGTAGGTCTTCACAGAACCATTCAGCTTCAGCTTTTATGGCATTAGTGGTTGAGGCATAGACTTGGATTACTGTGATGTTGAATGGTTTGCCTCAGAAATGAACAGAGATCATTCTGTCATTTTTGAGACTGCATCCAAGTACTGCATTTCAAACTCATGTTGACATGAAGGCTTCTCCATTTCTTCTAAAGGATTCTTGCCCATAGTAATAGGTGTAATGGCCATCTCAATTAAATTTGCCCATTTCTGTCCATTTTAGTTCACTGATTCTTAAAAATGTCAATGTTTACTCTTGCCATCTCCTGCTTGACCACATCCAATTTACCTTAATTCATGGACCTAACATTCCAGGTTCCTATGCAATATTGCTCTTTACAGCATCAGACTTTACTTTCATCACCAGACACATCCACAACTGGGCACAGTTTCTGCTTTGACTCAGCCTCCTCATTCTTTTTGCAGCTATTTCTCCACTTTTTCCCAGGAGCATATTGGAAATCTACAGACTTGGAGGGCTCAGGGATTCCCAGTTCCTTTGCTGGCTCCCCAGGTTGAGAAGTCTGATGTGGAGTCTAGAACCTTTGCAACAGTGTGTGAACTTTTCCGGTATGACTGTTCTCTAGTTTGTGGGTCACCCACCCAGCAGGTCTATGTTAGGTGACCTGCTCCAAGAGGACTTGGGCCAGCACACCACACCTTTCAGGATCACTGCAGCCAGTGCCCCTGTCCCCACAGCAGGTCACTGCTGACCCATGTCTCTGCAGGAGACTCTTGAACACCCATAGGCAGGTCTGGCTCAGCCTCTTGTGGGATCACTGTTCCTTTCTCCTGGGTCCCAGTGCACATAAGGTTTTGTTTGTGCCCACCCCCGGCCCCAACAAGTCTCTGTCTCCCCCAGTCCTGTGGAAGTTCTGTAATCAAATTCTGCTAACCTTCAAAGTCAGGTTCCCTGGGGATTCCCAGTCCCTTTGCTGGATCCCCAGGATGGGAAGTCTGATGTGGGGCCTAGTTGTAGTTGTTCTAAGGTTTGAAGTGATATCTCATTGTGGTCTTAATTTTCATTTTTTAGTGATAGTGATGTTCAGTATCTTTTCATATACTTGCTGTCCATTTGTATGTCTTCTTGGGAAAAATGACTATTTAGATCTTTTGCCCATTTTTTAAATTGGGTTATTTGTTTTTGCTTTAGTTATGAGTTATCTGAGTTTTCTTATATATTTTGGATATTAACTCTTTCTCCTACAGACATTCTGCAAGTATTTTCTCCAACTGCATAGGCTCCATTTTCATTATTGTTGATGGTTTCTTTTGCAGCAAGGAAGCATTTTAGCTTAATGTAGCCCACTTGCTTATTTTTTGCTTGTGTTGCCCATGTTTTTAGTATCAGATCCAAAAAAAAGAAAATCACTGACAAGACCAATATCAAGGAGTCTTCTCCCGATGTTTCCTTCTTTTAGGCCTTATATGTTTACAATTTTATTTATTCATTTTTGGCTATGCCGGGTCTTCCCTGCTTGCAGGCCTTTCTCTGGTTGTGGCGAGCAGAGGCTACCCTTCCTTGCGGTGACAGGCTGCTCACTGTGGCGGCCTGTCCTGTTGCAGAGTGTGGGCTCGAGGGCACTGGCTGCAGCAGTTGCAGCATGTGGGCTCGAGAGCCCAGGCTTAACAGTTGCGGTGCACAGGCTTAGTTGCTCTGTGGCATGTGGGATTTTCTTGGACGAGGGATCGAGCCCATGTCTCCTGCATTGGCTGGCTGAGTCATCACCACTGAGCTGTTAGGGGAGCCCTAGACCTGATGTTTAAATCTTTAACTCATTTTGTGCTTGAGGGTTTTTTTTGTAAGGTAAAGGTGCAATTTGATTTATTTTGCATGTGGCTATCCACTTTTCCCAACAGCATTTATTGACCAAAGACTGTCCTTTCTCCATTGTGCCTTCGTGGCTCCTCTGCCAAAAATTAGCTAATTGTATATGTGTGGGTTAATTTCTGGGTTCTCTGTTCTGTTCCGTTGTTCCGGGCCTGTTTATTTTACACAAGCACCGACCATACTGTTTTGATTACTGTATCTTTATAATATCATTTTAAATCAGGAAGTTTAATGTTTCCAGCTTTGTTCTTATTCAGGATTGCTTTTGCTATTTGGGATGTTTTGTAGTTCCATACAAATTTTAAGACTGTTTTTACAAATTTTAAAATTTTTTTACTAGTTCTGTAAAAAAATGCCACTAGAGATTGTATGGGGATAGCATTTTATTTGCAGACTGCTTTGGGTAGAACAGAGAGCTTAACAATATTAATTCTCCAATCCATCAACACAAGATATCTCTCCATTTATGTGTGGCTTCAAATTTCTTTCATCAACATTTCATAATATTCAGTGTACAAATCTTTCAATCCCTTGGTTAATGTTTTTTCTTCAACAGTCTACTCTCAACTCTATTTTAATTTTTCACTTACTGATGCCCTGAGAGTTGAACTATAAAGAAAGCTGAGTGCAGAAGAATTGATGCTTTTGAACTCTCGTGTTGTAGAAGACTCTTGAGAGTCCCTTGGACTGCAAGGAGATCCAACCAGTCCATCCTAAAGGAGATCAGTCCTGGGTGTTCATTGGAAGGAGTGATGTTGAAGCTTAAACCCCAATACTTTGGCCACCTGATGCGAACAGCTGACTCATTTGAAAAGTCCCTGATGCTGGGGAAGACTGAGGGCAGGAAGAAAAGGGGACGACAGAGGACGAGATGGTTGGATGGCATCATTGACTCAATGAACATGGGTTTGGGTGGACCCTGGGAGTTGGTGATAGACAGGGAGGCCTGGTGTGCTGCAGTTCATGGGGTCGCAAAGAGTCAGACACTACTGAGCGACTGAACTGAATTGAACTGAGTATAACTACATTACTGGTGGATCCATCTTTTCCCCTATTTATAGAAAATGTACTTTTAATTTTTATAAGATTTTTTTTGTGGACAATTTTTAAAGTCTTTATTGAATTTGTCACAATATTGCTTCTGGTTTATGTTCTGGTTTCTATTCTTTTCTTTTTTTTTTTTTTTTTTTTTTTT